>NW_022196915.1:91902537-91919138 GCF_008632895.1 Mastomys coucha | reverse complement strand
GAGGGGAAACTGGGAATGGAGAAATTTACATGTAAATAAAGAAAATATCTAAAAAAAGAAAAAAAAAGAAAAGAGTTTTAATGAAGCCATCTATAACAAAAGAAGTGAACAATAATCCCAACAAAAATACTACATGCTAGCAGATATAAACCCTCACACCAGGATGGGTTATCTTTTTTTTTGATTAGTAGGAAACTATAGACCTTGAAGCATGACAGGATATTATCAATCCAATTGGCTACCCTAGGGAACTTAATAGTAAGTCTGTGTTATAGAACATACTACAAACTGGATTCAGAGGACGTGGAGAAATCATGCTAGTACTTGTGCAAAGCTTCACCAATACTGATTGGCTTTCCGAGTGCCAGCAGGAGCTAGGCATGCTACTAGAAGAGTAAAATAATCACCAGTCTGACCCTACTGTAAACTACAGTAGAGACTAACATGACAAGATATGCCTGTTGGTGCAATAGCAGAATTATTGTCATGGGAGGAACCAATTACTTTCTTACTGGATCTAAGGTATGTGCCATGAAATAAAATCCATACCTGGCACTGTTATCAGGGCCAATAACCTGTGGTTAAATACATGATAAACTTTAAGAGAGAGTCTAATACTATATTCTAGTAAACACATAGAATATTATATTGAGTCTTAATAACGTGCTTCTATACCTCTAGCACATCTGTCAAGCATCATCAGAGAAGCTTCTTGTAGGTGATGGTGGTTAACACAGAAACATTCAGTTAGGCAATGTACAAGTATGAAATAAAAGACTGGAGCGTGCTCAGGCTAACCCCATCAGGCTTGTGGAACTTCATAAAAGAGGTGGAAGAAAAGTTGTAAAATACAGTGACAAAGGATGACTCCTGTTCCACAAGATGAAACCTGTACCTGACACTGTTATGGGGCCAATAATCTATGGCAAGATGTTTGGGAATATTTCTGTATACTCTGTATTCAGATTCTGATTTCTATGCCCAGACAATTAATATGGTAGAAGAGAATAGGGAGGAACTTCTGGTCCCAGTCAGGAGTTCCTAGAGAGAGATGGAAGGGAAAGAGAGAATAGGACCAGGAGGAGAATAAGGTACAGACTATGTAGATGAACCAGGAAGATTCACCATGATATCCCGATGAGAGAGAAACCTTGAGGACAAGGACAGGGCAATACTCAGAGGCTGGAACAGGACCATTTGCCTGGGTAGTTAGAATAGCTCAGAACCTGCCCGGATATTAGTGCTTACAGCTTGTTAATAAGAATTCCAGGTTTCTGTGTCTTTCTTTATTCAGGAGCTAAAATGGGCTACATTGGGCATAGAAACACCCTGCAGTTATTTGAGTGCAAAAAGGCAAAGAAAAATGCTGAAGAACTATGCTTACAGACATTACATCCTCTAGCAGAGAGGCAATGGTTATTATTGGGTAAATAAACATTGTCTTAAATGTCTGCTAAGAATTTGTTATTCACAAAAATTAATGCAACTTTCAATTTTCATGAAAGAATCTTCTATTTGCAGTAGATGGGGATTGACACAGAAATTCACAAAGGGCTTAAGTACATAGATTAATATTCTTCAGAATGCTCAACCCTAAAAGAAACACATATATTTCCCACCTTGTTTCCAAGGTTCAGAGATTGTTATGGAAGAGGCGGATGGTAATAGTGTAAGAGGAGGTAGATAAATCCAAGAAAATTTTTCTTCTGGACATTAGCATCTCAACTAAACACATAATGTCATAGTGGTTCTAACAGTATGTAAAAATCCTGTTCAAATCCACGCCATATCAAATACCATCATTAACAGGAGATTCAGTCAAACAACACAAGCCTACCCACAGCTATGTGGCTTTAACAAGCAGGTTTAACTGCTAGGACACAGAATCGGTTTAATGGCAAAGTATGTTCCCTTGTAAGCCAATCATCCTTCAGTGGGAGAACACACATCCAAAAATGTTTGGGCAGCACACATTGGATTTTTGAGGCGAAGAAGAGACAATTTGAAAGTATGGTGAAGTAGGTTGGGTTGGGGAACAATAGGGGGTAATTATGATTAAAATACAAAACATCTCCAATTTAAAAGATAACAAAAATCAATTAATTAATTTTTTATTATATTTACATTTAAAATGTTATCCCCCTTCTCAGTCTCCCCTTCATGATCCCCTATCCCAATCCCTTCCCCTTTGCTTCTAAAAGGGTGATCCTCCTCCTACTCACCCACTCCCACCTTAACCCTCTGTCATCCCTCTTCTTTGGGGAATCAAGCCTCCACAAGACCTGGCACATCCTCTCTCACTCACTGAGGTCAGATAAGGCAATCCTATGTTGGATATGTAGCAAGAGCCCATGTATGTTCTTTGGTTGGTGGCTTAGTCCCTGGGAACTCTGAGGGGGTCCTCCTGTTAATAGACACTTGTTCTTCCTATGGGGTGGCAATCCCTTGGAGCTCCTTCAGTCTTTCCCCTAATTCTTCCATAGGGGTCCCTAGGCTCAGTCCAATGGTTGGATGTACGTATCTGCATCTGTCTCAGTCAGGTGCTCGTGTCTGCAAGCATAACATGGCATCAGCAACAGTGTGGCAATTTGGTGCCTGAGCATGGAATGGATCCCGAGTTGGGGCAGTCTCTGGCTGGCCTTTCTAACAGTCTGCTTGATTTTTGTCCCTGCCTTTCCTATAGACAAAAACAATTTTGGGTCAAACATTTTGAGATAGGTAGGTGACCATATCCCTTAACTGGGTGCCATGTCTATCTTTTGGAAGTGATGGTAGTATACATGAACAACCCTAAAAATTGTACCAGAGAATTCATACAGCTGATAAACAACTTCAGAAAAGTGGTTGGATTCGAAATTAACTCAATCAAATCAGTAGCCTTCCTTTCTATAAAGAATAAACAGACTGAGAAAAAATTAGGGAAATAACACAACAGTCACAGAAAATATAAAATATCTTGGTGTAACTATAAGCAAGCAAACAAAATATCTGTATAAGAACTTCAAGTTCCTGAACAAAGAAATCGAAGAAGACCTCAGAAGATGGAAAGATCGCCCATGCTCATGGTTGGTACGATTAGCATAGTAGAACTAGGCATCTTGCCAAAGGCAATCGAGAGATTCAATGCGATCCCTATTAAAGCAATCTAGAGATTCAATGTGATCCCTATCAAAGCAATCTAGAGATTCAATGTGATCCCTATCAAAGCAATCTAGAGATTCAATGCAATCCCTATCAAAGCAATCTGGAGATTCAATGCAATCCCTATCAAAATTCCAACTGAGTTATTCACAAAGATGGAAAGAGTAACTCTCAACTTCATACGGAATAACAAAACCCCAGAATAGTGAAAAATTCTCAACAACGAATTTTATTTAAGATGTAATGTTTAACATTATCAAAAACATGCCACATCTGAGTACTTTGCTGACATTAGTTTCATTGTCTAGTAGAGGGTCTTAATTTAAAAATATAAAATTTAAGAGTTTTGTTGGGTATAGTAGCCTGGGCTAGAAATTTAAATTCCAAATCCATCTTACTCCCAATTTCCCAAACTCTTTCACCCTATAAATCTTTAACTTAGGTATTAATTATATAGTCAATGTCAGAAAAAAAGTGCATTAAACTACTATGTAGCTGTTGTTAAACACTGAGGGCAATAATTTTTTGGCAAGGAGTAAGAATATTGAGTCAAACTCCAATAAGACATCTTGAGTGTTTTTTCCTGTTCAATATAATACAGCATCTGTGAATTTTCAAATTGAATCTTCTGTTTATCCAGGATAACTTTGAAAGATGAGGAAATACTGTAGAAAATCATTGGTAAAATTAAAAACAAAGTTTAAAAAAAAAGTCTTCTAAAGTTTGCTCCTAAAGAAATGTTAAATTTGTCCTAGTAAGTAAGATAAAATCCATAATATTGGGAAAAGATAATGTAGGGAATGGAAGGAGGGAGAATAAAGAAAGAAAAAGAAAGATGATGGAGAGGGAACAAGGGAGGGAGGGAAAGAGAGTCTCAGAGAAAGATCTGGGAAGTAAAAATGAAATAGGAACAAACCATAACACAGCAAAATCAGGAATTAAGAGACTAGAAAAATGAGAAAATAAATAAGAAATAATAAACATAGAATCAAGCATTCCTTAGGGTCATCATAGAACATGCCTGTGTTCCACCACCCGAGGGATGAAAGCATCAGGATACTACAAGTTTCAGTTCAGCCTCGGCTACACAGTGAGCTCTAGGCAAGTTTGAACACATGAGAACCTGTACCATCACATAGAAAACCCACCAAATAAAGTAAGTCTTGTCTAAAAAGTTTCTAATTTCTTTATTCCAGGTTTTGATAATTTAATGTATAGTTTATGAAAATTATGAATACTGTCAAAATTCATATGAATGTATATTTTATTATATAATTTATTATTTATCATGGCAGTATTCTTTATTCCACATTTATTTTGTAAGTGCAAATTCTTTGAAGTGTCATAGCTATGAAATTAAAAAGCTAAAAGTAAATTGAAGCCATTTATTTTAGGACACAGAAAATCTTGGTACTAGATTCAAAAAGACATTACTTGATTTTTTAAGAACATCCAGGGAGAAATATGCCAACATTAAATATCAAATATCTTAGTGAATATTGATGAATGCTTTCATTTAAAATTCCTTCCTATGCATTTGCAATAATTGGCTGTGTCTGAAAAGCTAATGCAAGATATGTTGGTGGGTTAAAAAAGTCTCCTAAGGATAGAAGTCATACATCAAAAACTTCTCTACGTTCTATGAACTTTGGAAACTAAATATATTGCAATTGTCTGGCTTACCAGAAATGCTCTTCAATATTGAGATTGAATTCCCTAGAAAAAAATAGTTGCAATCAATTTTCACGAGATACATTCAGCTACTCAATGAGATTAGATGTTAGAATTTATAGTGTAACTTGTTGTGCAAATTATAGCTTTCTTGCAGGGGTGAAGACAGAAAAAGTATGCAGTATATTTCCTGAACTTGGTGTTGGCTTTTAACTGAATACATAAACTAGTAGTGATCTGATAAGAAGTGAAGTAGGTCGACATTTCAATTGGAAAGGAAGCTGTAATGACCTGACATATTGTTCTTTTAGCTCCCTTGTATTTTGCCAAAATGATGGAAGTGAGCAATTTGAAAGGGGGAGATAGCACCTCATGGGCAGTGAATCCCAGCCCCTCCCGCATCAGACACTAAAGCCCATGGTTCTTATATGATTAAAAGACCACAGTTTACATCAAGTTCATGGTACTGCTATGGTGAATGGAACAACTATTATTTTGCTTAGAAAATAGATGTTAATAAGGGAAAGAGATACTCAAAACAACTAATTACGGATGTATTAAAAATGAAACTGCATAATTTCAAATAATGTAGCTTGAGGTTCCCCTATTAGTATCACAAGTAGATTTGATCAATTTTAAACCCAAGCTGTTTTTTGTGTTATATATGATCAATGTGGGAATAATAGGTCAAACCCAGTTAGTTACTTCCAATATCTGTGTTAGGAAATCATCATGTCTTATTCTTTAATTTCTCCTTCTCATGATGATATTCTCTATGAGTATTGCAAATCCAATTTCCAAAATGATTTAATTTCATTTAGCTAACCATTAAGGTCACAATTGATTAAATCTGAACTACAAAATTACATGTTTACTTAAAGTTCCCAATAAAGGTCACTGGAAAATTAAAGCAAGACTTTTTGGTAATGTAAATATTAATATTTTATGATAATGAAAAAAGCTGTGGCATTCTCAGTTTTTCCTGTCATTTTGCAACCTTTTTTTAAGATGATCCATTAAGTTGAGTAAGTTGATTTAATTATAAAAGAAAAATAAATATTCACTTTTATGAGGCAAATATATTTTAATTTCATGATAACATTATAGCATTATTATGATAGTTATCATCATCATTAGCAGCAGCAGTAACTATGATATCCACTATTATTGCATTAATTCATTCAAATTGCACTACAACTATGTCTTTACAACAATGTTTTAAGATCAATAAGTTCCCCTTACATTTTGGCAATAAGAATTGAACTTAGAGTTCTATACATCGAGAGGCTGTTTCATAAGGATGATGGACAAATCACAAACTCCAAATGCATTTTTCTGCTATTTCTAAATTCACTAAGAAGATGTCTTTCTTCCATTTCTGTTTTCCATGAATTGAGGAAGTTAGAATTCTGAATTTCCTGTTACTGTACAGTGGTAGACATACTTCATATAACTGCATAGCTAATGCTTAGGCTTTTGTACTTAAGGATTCACAGCTCTGGAAGATTGGGAAGTGTTTAGACATAAATTAATAGTGGATATAGAAATCAAAGGTACCTCTATTTCCTATGCAAAATATTAGATTAATTCTATTGGCTTAATTGTCATCCATTCTCACAATTTCAAGTCACAAATGAATATGGGCTCTGTTTATTTTAAACTGTTTTCCAAAAAGAAAATATACCCACTAATTCTTGGTAGTTTTGATGGCTTCAACAAAAATGAATGCTTCCCAAATAAACTTCTTTTCATCTTGTGAAAAGAACATGTTCTTTTCAAGTTTTCCACATTTACTTCTCTCTGAGAGTTGGTACTCTTCATCAGCCTGCTTCTAGAAATGCTTTTCTCTCTTCAATCTCAATAAAGTATACTAATCAGGCTCTATGAAACGCTCTTGGTCTTCCATAACTATGTCCAAATTATTTTTAAATAAATGCAGATATTGAGTCTATTTATGATTGTGAAGACATTTTAATATATGTAATTAACCAAATTTTTGTCAATTTTTAAAAATAATAAATCGTTCTATCATTTAAAATTTTCCCTGATTCCTGATTCACTTACCAGAAAGTCATATGTTCATAAAATAATATGTACACATGATCCTTGATAGGCATCCTCTATATTGAAGTATAACAAAAGTCTTACAGAGAAGTTTAAAAAGATTTACTTGTGTACTATGACTTCTTGTTAAAACAGTTTGTTTATGAAGAATTTGTACTCAGCATGAGAGTATTGGTAATGAAAGGATCTTCGACTTAGGCCAACATCCAGTCCTAATATTTTATGTAAACTGAAAGTGACTTTGAAGCTGGCAAAATACTTGAATTAGCAATATATTTCCTGCTGAGTAACTTAAACTTGTGTCTCTATCATTATGAAAATAGAGTAATATGTTTCAATCCTTTTGAAACTCTGGGCTAAAGAAGCAGTCACATTAAAATGTATTAAATTCTATATTTACAAATATAAAGGGAGATTCTGCAAGAATCTTTCTTTTGTTAGTTATTATTGGATAATGAATACATTGGACAATGCTCCTGTATTTAAAGTAGAGGTAATTTGGAATAACAGTAGAAATGGAACATGGAGGCATAACTCGGGTGAAAATCTTAACTCAGGGGTTTTGACCTTGGTAATATTAGTTACAGTCTGGAAATGACAGTGTCTCTGAGGGTTAATACCCCTAACATTTGCTTTCTTCTCATTTTTTAAATCCAATTTAACCTGAAGCGTAGTGTAATTTAAAAGCCAAATTAGATAAATTTGAACATTTAACACATTAATAATGAATAGTGATAAAAAGAATGTTCTGCTACTTGCTGATACATTTGTTTGGTATTTGCAAACAGACGTACTTGGAAGTGAATTAACAATCATTGCATAAAGACTGTGATAAACTGGTAGCATGAACAAAAGAGACATTTTTATGGAGGAGCAGCCTTCTATGTGTAATCAACTGCATACGTGTCTTTCACTGTTTAACTTACCATGTTTCAATAACACATTAGACGTCCTTTTTATTGGGATGAACCTATCTCCAAACAGGAAATCAGAAAAGGAAATTGTATGTCTGGATAATCGACGTGTGGATGTATCTGGTATTGTTTTGTAGTTCTTAAATCTCAGGTTTGACTCAAGTGTGGGGCTTAACATTGGGAAGCATTGCAGCTCCAGAGATGACTGTGGGGGAAAGACCTTGCCATACAAGCATGCAACCTTGAGTTTGAAAACCCAGTGCTCCTATGACAAGACCGGAGATAAAGAAAAGAATATCCAGAATTTCCTGAACAACCTAGCATGACAATCTGCAGATAAAATAAACAAAAACAAAGAAAACCAGAAGTACGAATTTCTATCTCAAACAAAAGATCAAGTGTCTTCTCCTGTACATGCATGAGGTACACGCGCAGGCTGCATTCATGCGCATAAATGTGCAAGTGTGCACACAGATTGGTTTGTGTCTTTCTTTTTATTTTTGACACAGTATCTTTTGGGGGAAATACTTTATTTACATTTCAAATGTTATCCCCTTTCCTGATTCGATCCCTCCTCCCAGAAACCCCCTGTCCCATCCTGCCTCCCCCTGCTTCTATGAGGGTGTTTCTCCACCTACCCTCCCACTCTCACCTTCCACCTTCGAATTCCCTTACACTGGGGCCTCCAGCCTTCACAGGACCAAGGCCCTCTCCTCCCATTGATGCCAGACAAGGCCATCCTCTGCTACATATGCAGCTGGAGACATGGGCCCCTCCATGTGTACTCTTTGGTTGGTAGTTTAGTCCCTGGGAACTCTTGAGAGGTCTGGTTGGTTGTTCTTCTGTGGGGTTGCAAACCCCACAGAATTTAGAATGAGAGCCTTTGCCTGAATGCCGTGCCATTCAGTTAGCTGCAAATGCTCCTTCAGTTCTTTCTCTAAGTCCTCCACTGGGGACCCTGTGCTCAGTCCAATAGTTGACTGCGAGCATCTACCACACAGAGAAATTTTATGCACAAATACACTAATACCAATTTGAAGGGTGGGAAAAAATGGATAAAACCTGCAAGAGTAGGAAAGGCATTGATATGAAGGAAACCCTCCTACCCCAGCTTTTATGATGAGTGAATAATGACACAGACTGTCATTTCTCTCAGCCTCACTGCAGAAGGCCTTGTCAATCCAATGGAGTTGAGACACGACATCTTTGACATGCTCATGCTGAACCAAAACCACACATTGACTCGGGACTTCGTTCACCCAAGGTCTCTTCTGCTCCCCACAGTGAATAAGAGCTTAAAGTTTGAAGGATCTACTGGCTGTGTGTTGGTCTTTTGTGCAGCATGATAGTTTTTTGAGAGAAAGAAGATGAGGAGGGAGGGAGATCCCATAAATTTGGAACCAAGCCTTCCCTGTAAGAGCTTGGTCTGTATTCCAGGCTTGTGGCTAGATCATATATACGTAGAAGACCTTTTGATGTAATTCCTTTTTTGTATATAACATTCAATATCTAGAAAGAATGCAGAGTGCACTTTATTTCAACTTCAGGTTTTTTTTTTCTTTTGTCAGAAAAGAGAATGGAATTTTAGAAATGGATGCTTGGCAAAATAATCCTATATTCAGTACTAAATGAAGTGAATATTTCATTATTCCTCATTGCTAACATGGAAATGCTAATGGTTACTCTTTCAGTAACAAATGACTTCCCAGCACCCTTGCCATTTCAGGATAAGGAGAGAAGCACAGCTCGGAAAGTCATTCTGTACTGAAGGACTAAGGGGCATTGTGAGCATCAAGAACAGCCTTGCTGGATGCAGAGGGCTCTGCACTGAACTGCAAAGAAAGCACAAGGAAAGGCTCTAAGGGTCCAATGTCCAGATCCCTGAAATCTCCTGTAATTTATTTGCACAGAAGGAATATTTCCCTCTGTACTGCTATTGCTGCCTTATCTTGGAATACATTGCGCACTGTGATTGATTACAGCTCCTGCTGTGCCATTCAGTTAGCTGCAAATGCTAAGGTTTCCGAAAAGAAAAATGAGAATCTGTTTTCTCGGCTTAGAAAACATCTACATCTCACATGGGTATAGCAATCCTAATAAATAACATTAAAAAATGATGATACTCTAAAATCTTGTTTCTTTAATGCAAAGAAGAATTAATAATGTACTTTCTTTACAGGGAGCTAGTCATAACAGGATGTTTGCAGACACTTTAAGATGCTTCCTCACCGCAATGCTTCTACATTCTTCCAATTATTGGGATATTACAGTTTTAATTATGAACCTGAGAGGATTTTTAATGGGAGTAAATGCCAGGAAATGTCAAGGATGGCCATTGCTTATTTGAGTGTCAAACACTGAAACAATAATGAAAATTTTGTATCTCTGATTATTTTTGACTGATAAGTCTTCTCACAGATAATTTTGCTTCCTATAAAAGCATTTTAAAATTTCATAGTGATCCTCAAATCAAGGAAAATTGCATTTCAATTTCAGTATACATGTATTATCCTGATACAAAAAGTAAATTTATTCAATTATTATATGTCCTATGTTAAAGGTATTTCAAATATCATTGGCTACAAATATAGGAGTAACAGATGAGCTAGCAAACATCGCCTATTCTCAGATAAGTGCATCCACTTAAGGGAAATTGGTCATTAAAATCATGATTTGTTGCTAAGCTTGATTCGAGTCATGGCTATGTTAGTTTGATTAGAACACAAGGGCATGTCACCAGGACACTGCATGCTGTAACAGTGTGGGTATGTAAATGAAGGTCATTCAAGTGAGAGAAACAGACTAGTAATACCGAAGCAAGGTCATGATGTTCCCTACGTATAGAAAGGAGGGCTACTAACTGTAAACCGAAGACAGCTTAATGGAAAATCACAGAACACAACAGAGCATTTTCCTACTTATTCTGTTCTGAAGCAGTAATTTCTTCTTCCCATTTGTCTTCTGAGATCTCTGCTGCTGCTACACAAGGTATGGGAATCTCCTTTTTGGATATGTTCTACATAGCCCTATCTCTTGCCCCTCTCTTATAGACGCTTTTACTTGTAGGATATGGCTATGTTATTTATCTAAAGCACATTTGTTGAAAATTCTGATAATGTAAGTCTGCTGCACTCACCACGTGCTTGCTGTGTGGATGTGGACAAGTTCTTCAATTTTTCTACACTTTGTATTATAACCTCGTCACCTGAAGACCTGAGATAATTCCCACTGCAGTAAGTTAACGGTTACACAGTGCTCATAGTTTATTGGGCATATGATGTTGTTGTTTGTTTTGTTTTAACCTTTACATATTGTTTTTGTGTGTGTGAATTTTGCATCATACATCCCAATTCTGTTCATCTCCCTCTCCCTCCATACTCACCTTTGCAACCTTCCTCCCCCCAACAGAGAAAGAAATATCTCACAGAAGCAGCTGTAGTGTGTCACAGAGGGCCCCACAGTGTATCATTTTGTGCACACTTCTTTGCTTGCAAATGTTTAATACAATGGCTCACTGTTCTTGTGCGAGACCTCTAACTTCTGCTACTCAATGCTGGAGCCTTACTAGGACTTATTTGGATAGCCTGTTGTTGCCCAGTGGCATGGAAATCCTGTAGTTTTGGACTCTGTAGAACTGCCTTTTTCATGCAATCTATCAATGGGTTAGATATTGGAATGAGCCAACTCATATCTGGGCCTGAGAGGTATCTAAGCTGGTAAACCTGCAGACCTCCATGCTCTCATGACCTTGGAGACAGAACAGCAGCAATCCAGCCACCTGGGCCAGTTCCACCTACTGTCTATGTGAGGTGGAGGGTCAGCTTTCCCAAGTGTTGGAGTCAGTGAGGGACATGACCAGTTCTCTCACTTTTATGTCTCTGGGGCCAGCGATCCTGCTTGCCATAGATGTCAAGGTACCTCTCCCTCATCCTTGCCACCACCCAGCAGATGAAAAGGCAGGGACAGCTCTCTCACACACATGCCCTCAGGGTGGCTCACTCGAAAACCCCATATCCAGTGACAGATGAGTTGCCCACATAAATCTTGCAGCAGGTGGAGAGTGAAGCCATTCTGCTGATCTCTAGGCCAGCTCCCCTGCCTGCCTTAGGTGGTGGGAGTCAGGGGACAAGTCACCCCTCCCATCCATATAGCATATAAGTAGCAAGGCCAGCTCTCCCATATTCATGCCCTTGGGGCTGGCTAACCAATTTTACTGTGCTGCCCAGGCAAAGTGCAGGGGCTGCTCTCAAAAGTGCTGAAGCTGGTGAGGGGCAGGGACAGCTCTTCTGCTCTTATGACCCTAGAACTAGCTCTCCTACTTGTCACAGGTGGTGAGGGATAAAGTGGGAGGAGGGTATCTCCTCCTTGTCCATGACAAATATGGAAGACAAGTGGTAGGGCCAGGTCTACCATCCTTATATCCTGGGACCAACTCACCCACAGCTCCCTCAATGTTCATGGCTGCTCTCCTGAGGAATGAAGCTGGAAAGGTGTTGTACTGTACTGCATTCTTTAGATGACAAGGGGCATCAGGCTATTCCTCACTACCCTCGAGTCTCCATTTCTGCTGGTCTGCATTATGCCTTCATTCTTCTGCTTCTCTTTCTCTTCCATTTCTCTACCACTTATTTACTTCAATTCATGGCACCTCAGGTCTCTGAATGTCTGAGGTCATCACAGGAGTGGTCTCAGGAGTTTTATGCTCATGCATTACGGCCCAGGCAAGAGTCATCTCTGGTATTGTTTAGCCCCACTGTGGTACCTGACTCAGGTTAGCTCCCTGTCCAGACCCCATGGTGCCAATCTGGTACTCACTCTTTGCCTGGCTTACCCAAACGGTCCCATGCCAGGGTCATTTGCCTCAGTTTATTCCTTCCTGAGACCCTGCCCCAGGTGGCTTCTTCTTGCTCCATCTTGCTTCCAGTTCTGGGAGCCATCATCTGAACCTATGTGCTACCAACTGGTGTTCATCTCAGGCTTGCTTTTATCAGGGAATTTTAGGTTACTGATCATTCAGATGTTCAAAGGTCAGAGGTCAGAACGTTGACTATACACTTACCTGTTTCCATTCTGCCACCTGCTGACATGCATATGACAGAGCAGCCATACTTGCCACCAGGTTATATACTATTTCTTATTCTGGACAATTTTATCATGATAATTCATCCACCACACTAACCTTGTTATAAATGCAGCATAGGAAACTGACACACAGAAGTTTGGGAAACAACACAAAGTTGCATAAATAATTTATGGCAAAGCTGGAGTCCAAACTAAAAGAGTCTGGGTGAGAGGCCTTCTTTGGTATAAAAATTCTTTCTGACTGTATATAAGGACTTTTCCATTCTGGGGACTTCTGTCTGTAACTATAAATCTAATCAAAAGCCCATGGCTTTTGAGATTATAGGTCCTAGAAAGTATCTGCTGTTGTTTTTCTAAATGGCCATACTGTGAAACTATATTCTAAGCATTTCATATGTATCTACATATTTTAACTGCAATCAACATCAGTAAAATATTTTACAGTGGACAGTAATTAATGTGAAGAGTCATAACTGGTCAAAGTACCTGGTATTAGTAACTGTAGAGTGCTCCACTCTGACTGAATCTTCTATCAACTGCAACCACATCTGCTGCTCAGGGAACATCTCAGAAGAAAGAAAGAAAGGACTTCAAGAGCTGGAGAATAAAGAATGGAACCATAAAATCCTGAAATTGTTATATCATACACAGCAACTAACAGTGATGGTTATGTAAACAAGACTTGCAGATCAACCCGGTCAAAATTTCCAAATGGATGGGAAAGGAAGCCCAAAGCTGTGCCTATACAAGAAGAAATATTGGAAATTAATTGAAAATGACACTTTCTTTAGGAAGTGTGTGGTCTTTGGTAGTTTGAAACCTCTCAGTAGATGGCCAGACATCCAAGCACACATGGATAGCACTAATTAGACAGCAGTTACTACTACTACTACTACTACTACTACTAATACTACTACTACTACTACTAATAATAATAATAATAATAATAATAATAGACAACATGGAATTGCGATCAGGTTGGGTAGGCATCAATAGAATAGGTAATTAGGAGGTAGTGATGGTCAACTATGATCTAAACATATCATATAGATGTATGGTAATGGCAATGAATAGACAGTACTTTTAAAACTTTAATCTACTTCAGAAGATTTTTGGAACATTTTGAAGAATACACAACTCAGTTTTGATTATAGTAGTTCCAACAATAAAATAGAAAGTCAACACCTTGTACAAGTTATGGTGATAATACTTCACTTATTTATTGTACAGATGATGTATAATTTACTTGCTTGTTTTTGTAACATTAACTTCTGAGTTCTTGACATTATTGAACATCGAATTTCTTCTCATTTTACTGATGCTTGCCCTGTGTAATTATTTTTCCTCAGTTATTTTTTTCAGCATAGTATCTTATATGTTTAGTTGATATTATTAATTTTTTACCTTTTCTAACCACTAGTTCACATGTATTTTATATCATACATACTCATCATATATAACCTAATATTCCTTTTCAAGGTTGAGCAGATTTGTGCATTTCTATTGAATTCTGTGGTACTATTGGTCTTTCCTAAGAGCACGTTTTAGAGTCCTTATTTAATTTCTAAATGCATGCAGTGAATGTCTTTTAGAACTCTCAAGTAATTATGATCTTGAGGCTTTTTGTTAGGTTTGTTTTTCATTTCTTCCAGAAATTTGGCTCTTATTCCTTTTTTTGAGTATACTACATCGAAGATTATATGATATTTCTTTTTCTCCCCAGGAAGTAATACTTTGAGTTTCAACACATTTAAAATAAATATTCCTGTGACCTACATGAATTCTTAATTTAGAAGCTGAAATGGATTCTCACCTATCACACAGGATTCTAATTACCAACTTAAGTCCACCTAAAGAATGGATAATAAAAATTGAAGGTTATTTCAATTTTGAGCTGTCACTACAGAGATTTTATACTCTATGAAAAGTGACATGGGGTTGCCAGGGGCAAGCCTGGTAAAGATATTTTTGTGGCTGCTCAAATCTCAACCCCTTGTATAAACACTGAGGTCTCCATGAAAAATCAGTCATTGAATATATCTCTGGGACTCAAGAGGAGAATGTTTTATACTCTATAAGAAACATACATTTTTGCAGGAAAAGCGTCATAAGTGATAGTGAGCTTCATAAATTTAGTTAGAGTCAAAAGTTAGAAACACATTTTTCTAATTTAAATTTTGGGTTATTAGCATTTATTTACATATTACCTTAGATACTTGTTGTAAACTCAAGGCAGCTTGTGACTCTGTAAAACATAATAGAAGTACAACATAAAGTTACATGACTATGCATATGCATGCAATGTTAGAAATCTAGTCAACAATATGAATTTTTATTTAGCATTGGATATTTAGTTATCACATGTATTGAAGACAGGAACAAGAGTAACAGGTACTATGTGTGCGACATCTAATGCAATCAAGATACATAAATAATTAATGTAACCTGGTACTTTTGGCCCACTGTTTTCCTTATGTAAAGTTTAAGTAAAGACTCTGCAGTAGACACATGTATAAGTTTTGATTTTCTTTTTAAATTGTTCTGAGTCTAAATCTTGTGCATTTAGTTCAAAAGAAACAGTGTCAAACTTGATGTCAGAGAAACTTGGCTGAAGTCCCGGTTCTTTCAATATCTCATCCATGACTACCATTTGGCTTCCCAGAAAGGAGTTCTATCTGGCCAAAATCTCCGGCTATTTATAGATAAATGGCATTCATCAGCTAACTTCAATTTCTAAAACCTTAAGAACTACCAGCATCACTCAAACCAGGAAACCATTTTTGAATTTTTACTTACTCCTTGCTGATGTCCAAGAATATTCACACTTTGTTGCTTGCTCATTTATTCCTATTGACTTTGGCAGTCTTGACATATTAGTGACCCTTTCCTACAAAAGGCCTTATAGGAAAGATATGGTTGATATATCTGCTGTATCTTCATATATATCTGATAGATATATTTGAATATATATGTATGTATATATATATAAAGTTGTAGCTGATATATCTGATACAGTGAATACTTTCAAGCTTGAGCAGCAACAAAATTATGAGTGTTACAGGTCAGAACAGGAATTGTAGTATTCTAAAAGAGGCATGCCATAGCTGTGTGATGTGGCTGATAGCCATAGTCCTACTTAAGTACAAATCAGAGCTGATGATTATGTCACTAAGGAGCACAGTGCTACCTAGCCTAGGGATAACGAGCAAATGAGTTCACCTCAGTACAGATGCAGTTTCCATAAACCTGTTAGCATGTATTTTTAATGACAATGTAATGGCTAATTTTAAGTGTTACCTGAAAGATGGCTGGGAATCATTGTTCGGATGTGACTATCATTGTTATCAGAGATGCTTGACTCATCTGTCAGTGAATGGATGAGGAAAATCTGTTTTCTATGTGACAGCAATGTGTAATAAGATGGAATCCAGGTAGACCAAAAGGTCAAATGGGGGGTGCATAATTCCTCTTCCTCTAAGTTGAGGTGCCCTTAGACTGGCTGAAGATCTTCAGATTTATACAACTTCAGACTGGTATTTGTGCAGAAAGCCTCTCATGAGTCTCAGGCCTTTCACCTGTCTCAGAAATGTTGGCTTCTTTGGTCCTTGGTCCTTCTAAATTTCCCATTCTTAAAGATAGCCTACCATGGGAATTAGTATTCATAGTCAAATAGGCCAATTTATGTAATCATTCTATCTAACATTCCTTTGTCTATCATTTATATGTCCA
>NW_022196915.1:91897718-91898611 GCF_008632895.1 Mastomys coucha | reverse complement strand
TTGCATGGAACAGTGTGGGGCTTGCCAATCTTGTCCCCCCAGTAGCCTTTCCGCACAGGGACGATGGAAAACTTGGCCAAGATGACTGCCCCTCAGATGGCAGTGGCAACCTCCTTGGAGCATTTAACACCAAGACCAAGGTGACCATTGAAGTCTCCAGTAGCAACGAATGCCTTGAACCTGGTCCACAGGCCAGCACGAGTTTGCTTCTGTACTGGCATGATTTTCAGAACCTCATCCTTTAGGGATGCATCCAGGAAAAAGCCAATGATCTCAGACTCCTTAATGGGCAGGGAGAACAGGTAGATTTCCTCCAAAGACTTGATCTTCATGTCCTTAACCAGGCGGCCCAGCTTGGTGACGATGATCCACTCCTGGTCTTCAGCTTTACCTCCAGGAGCCCCATGACCTCGACCACAACCACAGCCTCAACCACGGCCAAGGTCCCTAAGACTGCCGCCAAATCATCTGTGGAAGCCACTTCGGCCTCCTAATCCTGGGTCCCCGGGTCCTCCCTGCCCTCCTGCTGCACCTGTGTCATCAGCCATTTGGTGTTTTCCCAGAGAAGAAGAAGCAGGGAGGTCTTTAATTATACCATTCCTCACGTGCTGCTTAACTCCAGATGTGGGTACTGGCAAGGAACCACTGTGCTTTTGATGGAAGTTTCCATAGTCTCTGGATCATCTTCAGGCTTGTTACCCAAGTTGATATGTATATGCTGGGCTTAAAAAAAAAAAAAAATCTTTCCAAGTTAGACCTGAGACACTACTGTATAAAATAGTTTCCAGCTACAATTGGAGACCTCACCCACCTTCAAGAGCTTATCCTTAATGATAATCATCTGGAGACATTTAGTGTTCCCTTGTGTAAGTCCATGCTCCAAAAGTCACTTC
>NW_022196915.1:91889266-91896093 GCF_008632895.1 Mastomys coucha | reverse complement strand
TATTCATGTCCTTCTTAAGTTCCTCTATCAGCATTGTGAGATATGACTTTAGATCCAATTCTTGCTTTCCAATGTTTTGGGATATCCAGGACTTGCTGCAGTGGAAGTACTAGGTTCTGATGAAATCAAGTAGTCTTGGTTTCTGTTGGTAGGATTCTTGTGTTTGCCTTTCGCCATCTCTTGATTTTTGGTGTTAGATGTTCTTAGTACCTCTGACTAGAGCTTGTCCTGTCCCTACCACCCTGCAGACTTGTGGGGCCTGTGCCTCCTGGCTGGCTGCTCCCGTCTTAGAAACCAAAGAAACTTTTAAAACAACATTAGCTTTTTATCTGTACAAAATGAGACAGTTAAAAGAATTCTATGAATTTTTATGCCGCTGAGATATGCAAAAGCTTAAAATAGCATATTTTCTCTTCTTCAGTAGTAAGAAAAAGGAAATAAAAATCTAAGTCACCTTAGAAGTTTCATTCAAACCTTGTGCAAAATTGTTTTCAGCAGGTGCATCAGAATCATGACAGAGAAGGTGAAGCAGGAAGCTGATTATCTACTATACATTTCATATGTTACACTCAAATTTTGTTTTTCTTTTTATCCACTTGCTCTTTTGAAGCCTTTCAATATGGTTTCAATTTGTATGATATCACACTATCATACAAATCTCAAAAGAATTATCTTAAACTAATTTCTCCAAAGACTTCTATAAGGCTATTAATAGTTCATGTTATTATGTATGTAAATTTTATATTAGCAATGTCTAGGCTATTTCTTTGCATCCAAATATTAAAGAAAATAGTAATTCCTTTATTAAAGAAAGTAATTTATTTATATATTTTACCATAAAATTAGCTGTAAGAGGAAAGATGATAAAAAAATGCCATTTCTTTTTATTGATTACTTATTTACATTTCAAATGTTGTCCTCTTTCCTGGTCTTCCCTCTGCAAACCTGCCAACCCATCCTCTCTTTCCTTCGCCACTTAGAGGGTGCTCCCCCACCCCTCACCCACCCACCCACTCTAGCCTCATCACTCTAGCACTCCCTTTCTTTGGGAGCATCATTGATGGTAGAAAAGGCCACCTTCTGCTACTTAAGTTGCTAGAGCCATGGACTAGACCGTGTATACTCTTTGGTTGGTAGTTTAGTCGCTGGGAGCTCCCAAGGGGCCTGGTTACTTGATATTGTTGTTCTTCCTATGGGATTTCAACCCCTTCAGCTCCTTCAGTCCTTCCCTACCTCTTCCGTTGGAGTACCTGGTCTTAGTCCAATAGTTGGCTGTGAGCGTCAGTACCTGTCTTAGTCAGATGCATGCAGAGCCTCACAGAGGACATGCCTACTGGGCTCCCCCTGTCTGCAAGCGGTTCTTCATATCAACAATAGTTTTGTGTCTGTGTATGGGATGGATCCCAAGGTGGGGTGGTCTCTGAATGGCCTTTCCTTGAGTTTCTGCTCCACATTTTGTCCCTGTCTTTCATTTACACAGGAATAATTCTGTGTTAAACATTTTGATATGGGTAGGTGTCCCCTTCCCTCAACTGGGAGGCCTACCTATCTCTTGGGCAGGTGTCTTCAAATTCTATCTCCCCTCTGTTGCAAATTTTGACTAATGCCATCCCCACTTGGTTCCGGAATCTTCTTGCATCCCTGGAGTCTGGAACTTTCTAGTGGTCCCCCCCGTGATCCTCCACAAAACACACACACACACACACACACACAGTTACATATTTCTATTCATTCTCCTGGACCTCTAGACTACTCCTCTGACTCTTCCCATACCTGGACTTGGCTCCCTTTTTTCCCTTCTCCCCCCCCCCCTCACTCATGACCCTCCCTCCCTCTGACTCCCGTGATTATTTTGTTAGCCTTATAAGTGGATTTCGAGCATCAACACTTTGGCCTTCCTTCTTGTTAAGCTTCTTATGAGCTGTGAGTTGGATTGTGTGTATTCTGACATTTTGGGCTAATATCCACTTACAAGTGAGTACATACCATGTATGTCCTTTGGAGTCTGGGTTACCTCACTCAGGATGATGTTTTCTAGTTCCATCCATTTGCCTGCAAAATTTGTGGAGTCGTCATTCTTAATAGCTGAGTAGTATTCCACTGTGTAAATGAACCACATTTTCAGAATCCATTCTACCATTGTGGGACATCTGGGTTGTTTACAGCTTCTGGCTATCTCAAATAAGGCAGCTATGAACATAGTGGAACATGTGCACCTGTGAGATGGTGGGACATCTTTTGTGTATGTGCCCAAGAGTAGTATAGCTAGGTCTTCAGGTAAATTTATTTCCAATTTTCTGAGGAACCTCCAGATTGATTTCCAGAATGGTTGTACCAGTTTGCAATCCCACCAGCAATGGAGAAGTGTTCCTCTTCTTCCCTATCCTCTCCAGCATCTACTGTCTTGTATCTGAAATTTTCCCATAGACAAAATGTGTAGAAACTAAATCAAGTCCCCATTCCCTCTGCCTCCCCATCATCTGCAATCTTCCCTTCCAATTCCATGTGCTCTCTTCTCTTCTATGCTCCTATCTTCTCTTCTAAACTCTGTTGTACTGTTTTGTTCTCTTCTCAATCTTCTCTTTTTTTTTCTATTAGCCACTAAGCCTACTCAGTAAGACCAGTATCTCCGACTGAGTCAAAAGACTCAGTACAGACCATATTGAAGACAGGTTATTTAAAGTGATAAAATTGTAAGCCACCAACTTATGTTCTTTGTAATGTCCCTAACAAGACTATTTTCTTTAAGAGAAAAAATACACTCTTAATCTTAGAAATAGAAAATATAATTTCCTTAGTAAAATTTATCTGCTACTATTTTCCACATTAATATAAAATACACAACAAAGCAACTTTATATGGTGACCTGATATGCCACATCTCTAGTGAGCATTTTAAATGGCAAAATAAAAGTTTTTTAATTTTTGCTATTGTATTCTATTTTGCTGCTCATATATACTGAAACAGTGTATACAGCATCATAGTAACAAAACATCATATATTCATATTTCCATTGCATATTCATTGTTTTGCATTTTTATTTAGATCATATGAATCCCATCCTGAAGGAGCTATCTAGACTGATACTTTGAGCAAAAGAATAAGAATAATATTTATGAGAAATCAATAAAGAAAAACATAAAACTGTTGGAAGACATAAAAGACCAATTGGACAATTTAAATGTATTCAGATATTGGTGAATATAAAAAATGTTTATATTTTCATATATGTTCATATAAGTGTAGCAAATAATCTTCACTCATTTTGTGCACACTATGTGGCCAATTTAATTCTCTGTCTTTTCTCAATATGCTTATTTTATTTATTTATTTATTTATTTGCAGGATAAAAATAGAAAACAAAACCTGTTCTAGAAATATAAAAAGAGGAAAAAAAACTATTCAAAAGTCTTAAATATGTATCATTGTTTAATTACTAAATCTTCTCTTCTATTGAAATACTAGTGTAAGTTTATTTTTTAGCTCCAGAAACTTTTCTACTGTTCTCTCCACAAATCAGAGTGCCTAACCTCTCTAATGAAGATTTACTTTTCTCTCCATGGTTTCAGGATAGATCTCTCAGAGGTGATGAATGAGTAGAGATAAACCCAGTATAGTCCTCTGGCTTCTGAAGCAGGATCCAAGTTGCAGAAACACAACTTTGAAACTACATCAAAAGGCTTCAGACAAGAAGACACGGAGGAAGCACGTTGAGTCACGGAATTCATCATTGATGATCAGTGGGTACCTGAGCCCACCACCTGATATATCAAGAAAACCAATTTGGATTGCTATATATAACAGCAATGCTTTGTTGCTGTGAGTATTCCATATCAATCACATTAATAACTGTATGAGAAAGTCTTGGGAATCACTGAATGAATTGACAGGAACTATTTGTATTTATTTTCAAATTTTATAGGGTGATTTTTTTTTCCCACATGCATGTTTGTGTGATATGTATGCATACTTCCCACAAATAATTAGGCAACTATAAGAAGGTAGTGAAACTGTTGTGTTTCATTTCATTATATTTTTAACACAAAGTAATACACAAAATAAGTTACCTTTGTAAGTAACTTAACACATCAGAAGGGGATTGCCTGGATTTCTGGGAACCAGAACTCCACAATTAAGTAATTGTGAGAAACAAAGTTCCCACAATGAGAGCCCTGAAGTCTCTGAGCAGTGGAAGGAGCCAGGTTCTTTCATGACCTTGCACTGCCAGGGCAACCCCTGAAGGACAAGAACTCGGAATGCAGAGAACAGACTTTTAAGAACCCGTGATCATTGATTGAGTAATCAGGGGCACTCAATCTTACACAACAGGAGCTTTCACCTGTCCCTCCCTCTGTGACCTTATCTGGGGTCTACTTTTCAACAACAACAAAATAAACAGCATGTACTCACCTCTATGTTTTGCATTCAGTATTTTTTATGCGTATCAATTGCATGGTCTTACAAGAAAGCTTGACTTAGTAATTTTAAACTCTAAATGCTTAGTTTGATAGACAGTTTGGGAGATTCCAGTGATTTCTGTTAACTTGGCAGTTGGACATAAGATAGCTCAAGATGCTTTTATTTTGAAAATGAGTCATCAATGGAAAAAAGGAAACATCTATAAATGGTCCTGGTCTAACTGGCAGTCAGAACGTAGAAAAATTAAAATAGACCCATAACTGTCACCTTGCACAAAGCTCAAATGCAAGTGGATCAAGGACCTCAACATAAAAACCAGATACACTGAATCTAATAGAAGAAAAAGTGGGGAGGAGCCCTGAACTCATTGGCACAGGGGGAAATTTCCTAAACAGGCTCTAAGATCATGAATTGATAAATGGGACCTCATGAATTGAAAAGCAAAAGACATACTCAGACAAATCAGCAAACTGCAGATTGGGAAAAAAACTTCACTAACCCCACATTCAACAGAGGGCTAATATTCAAAATATATAAAGAACTCAGGAAGGCAGTGCCCAAAAAAATTCCAAACAACCCAATCAAAAAATTTGATACAAAGCTAAACAGAGAATTTACAACAGAGGAATCTTGAATGGCTGAGAAGCACTTAAAGAAATATTCAAAGTCCTTAGTGATTAGGGAACCCAAATCAAAACAAACATGAGTTTCCACCTTACACCAATCAGAATGGCTAAGATCAAAACCTCAGGTGACAACACATTTTGGCAAGGATGTAGAGAAAGAGGAACACTCTTCCATTGCTGGTGGGATTACAAACTAGTACAATCATTCTCAAAATCAATCTGGAGGTTCCTCAGAAAATTGGAAATAGATATACCTGAAGACCCAGCTATACCACTCTTAGATATAAGATGCCCCACCATACCACAGGGGCACGTGTTCCACTGTGTTCATAAAGGCCTTATTCGTTAATTCCAGAAGCTGAAAATAACCTGAATGTTCCACAACAAAAGAATGGATCCAGAAAATGTGGTTCATTTACACAGTAGAATACTATTCAGCTGTTAAGAATTAGGACATGTGTTTTGCAAGCAAATGGAAGAACCAGAAAACGTGATCCTGAGTGAAGTAACTCAGACCCAAAAGGGCATGCATGGTATGTACTCACTAATAAATGGATATTAGCAAAAAATAATAATAATAATAATAAAAAAGTATGGATGACCTAGGATACAATCCACAGAACTCAAGGATAACAAGCATAAGGGCCCAAGTGAAGATGGCTCTATTCCATTTGGGAGGAAGAAGAAAGCAATCATGGGAGGCAGAGGGAGGGGGGTCCTGTGTGGGAGTGGGGAGGGGTATGGGAAAGGGGTAACATGATCAGGTATGGCAGGGTTGGAGGAACAGGAGAGAAGCCAGGAGGGCTAGCAGAATGAATGGAAATATGCAAGCTTCAAGGTGTGGGAGGTGAGGAGACCCTCCAGAATATACCAGAGACCTGGGAGGTTTGAGACTCTCAGGACTCAAAAGGAGGGACCTAAAAGTGAGGAGAGGGAACTTATAGAGTCCACCTGCAGTAGAAAGATGGCATCAAATGGAGGGATGGGGTTGCCATCAGACAGTCAAAAACTCTGACCCAGAATTTTTCCTGACTAAAAGAACTTCAGAGACAAAATGGAGAAAAGCCTGAGGGAAAGGAGGTCCAGCCAGAGGCCCAAAGTGGGATCCAGCTCAAGGGGAGGTCCCAAGGCTTGACACTATTCTTACAGACAGAAGCCTAGCCCGGTCACCCTCCAAGAGACCCAACAAAGAGCTGACTGAGACAGATGCAGATTCTTATAACCTTACAAATGGACTGAAGTTGGGGACACCTGTTGCTGAATTAGGGAAAGGCTAGTAGAAGCTGTGGAAGTGGGTGACTCCATGGGAAGTTCAACAGTCTCAATTAACCTGTACCCCTTAGATCTCTCAGGCACTGAGCCACCAACCAGGCAGCATACACCAGCTGATATGAAGCCCCTGACACATACACAGCAGAGGACTGCCTGGTCTGGCCTCAGTGAGAGAAGATGTGCCTAACCCTCGAGATACTTGAGGCCCCAGGTAGTAGGGAGAGGGGGTACATGTTCTTGGGGAGAAAGGGGAGGAGGAATAAGATGAGAAACTGTGGGAGGGCAGATGCAGGGGTAGGGGGAGTAACAGCTGGACTGTAAACAAAAGAAGAAAAAAAAGAAAAGACAGATTTTGGAGGTTGGAAATGGAAGAGAGACATGATGCAATTATATTGTAATTTCAAAAATAAAGGAAAAATGTTTAAAGTAAAAAAGGAGGAGGGGGAGGAAGAGAAGAAGGAGAAGGAGAAGGAGAGAAAGAGAAAAGAAGAAGAAGAAGAAGAAGAAGAA
>NW_022196915.1:91888308-91889057 GCF_008632895.1 Mastomys coucha | reverse complement strand
GGAGGAGGAGGAGGAGGAGGAGGAGGAGGAGGAGGAGGAAGAAGAAGAGGAAAATGAACCATCAAACGTTATCCCTCCCTGCTAACAACAAGGAATCATTTCCCCTGGAGAACGTAGTAGAGAATTCATTCCCTTCTAGCTTCAGTGACTGACAGTACTTTTTGGCTTTCTTTTCTTAAAGTCTTGTCATTAAAATCTGCTTCCATATGTTTACATCATCTTATCTCCAGCACCACCTCGTGTGTGTGTGGGGGGGGGGGTGCGTGTGTTAACATATACAAATATTCTCTTTTCTAAAAAGATTTATTTTATTTATTTTATGTGTATGCGTACACTATAGCTGTACAAATGGCCATGAGCCAAGATGTGTGTAGCTGCTGGGAATTGAACTCAGGACCTCTGCAGGCCCAGCTCTCTCTGGTCCCACTTTCTCCAGCCCCGTTCTCTCCAGCATAATTCACTGTAGCCATCTTCAGATACACCAGAAGAGGGCATCAGATCTCATTATGGGTGGTTGTGAGCCTCCATGGGTGCTGGGATCTGAACTCAGGACCTTTGGAAAAGCAGTCAGTGCTCTTACCCGCTGAGCCATCTTGCCAGCCCACAAATATTCTTTATAGAAATGTTTTCATATTCACAAAAGCCAGCAATTAGCATGTGGTCATTTACTTCATTGGGGTCTGCCTTTTAACCATAAATGTTAATTTTCTTGAGGAATACAGAGAATTAAACATTTCTTTTCTTTTTCC
>NW_022196915.1:91880367-91888298 GCF_008632895.1 Mastomys coucha | reverse complement strand
CTGTAGACCAGGCTGGCCTTGAACTCAGAAATCTGCTTGCCTTCAAGGAATCTCTGTACAAGTGTATGAAGTGCATAAGGCATGTAAATTTGTCTGCATGTTCTTGTGAGTGTGAGGATTATTGGAATGTTCACCTTCTTTTAAACTGGACCTCTTGCTCAGAACTAAATTTATCAATCTAGATGTCTTTGGATTGTCTGTTCTTCCTATTTCTGCCTCCCATTTTACTAAGGAGCATTGGATTTTAAAAGAATAGTGCTGTATCCTGCTTTACATGGGCTCTTGATGTCTAAGGACTGGTTCATACTCTAGCATGGAAAGTGCTTTACCTAAAGAATAATTCCACAGCCACTAATTTTACTTTTAACTTTATATATTATATTATGTCAGAAATATATATATTTGCATATATGTATATACATATATATATATATATATATTGAGAGAGAGTGAGAGTCAGGAATGACAATAGAAAGTTATACACATACACACACATATACACACACCCCAAAGTTCAAAGCAACATAGAATTAGAATTGAACAAGTAAAAAGAAATATATGTCTTAACTGTCTAATCTAAATAAGTCTGTATAAATAATTATTTAAATATATTTAACTAGTGAAGATGAATAAATAATATACATATAGAAAATACAACCAATTCCATTTTCTTAGGGAAATATGCAGGGGCATTAAATGCTAAGTTAGAAGCTATCTTAATAGAAATAAGAAAGCAACTATTTAATTGTCATACATATTTACAAAGATCAAATCCAGTGCATATTAATAAGCATTAATGACAATAATCTTACTTGTACATAGATTATTTTATTTCTGTCAATATATCTGTCCTAGTTTATTTCTCTGTTGTTGTTATAAAACACTGAACAAAAACAGCTTGGGGAGGTGAAAGGAGTCATTTAGCTTGTATGTAACAGCCATCTACACTGAAAGCAATGGCAGAAACTCAAGGCAGGAACCTGAGTGGGAGAACTGAAGTAGAGAATGTGAAAGAATGTTCCTCAGAGCTGCTTCAGCTTTCTTTCTTCTACACCCCAGATACTTTCCCAGGCATGCAACTGCCCATAGTGGGTTGGGCCCTCCCACATCAATCCTTACTGAACAAAATGTCCTGAAGACATATCAGGCCACTCTGATAGATGCAATTCCTTACATGATGTTCCCTCTCTCTACAAATAAAGGTGTTATGAATATAGGATACCAAGCATCCCTGTAGTAAGATGTTGCATCCTTTGGGTATGTAGCTAGTTCTTAAGGTGGATGGGTTTCCAGTTTTCTGAGAACCTGCCATACTGATTTCCATAGTGTCTGTAAAAGTTTGCACTCTCACTACAAATGGAAACTGGCTCTACATTCTTGCCAGCCAGAACTTGTATTTTTTTTTACCTTACTTTGTGGTTTTTATAAGATGGAATCTCAATTTAGCCTTGTTTTACATTTATAGTGAAGCTTTTTTCAGTGTTTCTCAGGCGTTGGCTCTTTGAGAACATTAACAAGGCAGGCAAACCCTTGTCAAAACTAACTAAAAGATCCAAAGCAATAAAAAGTGGGGCATAAAACCTGACATCAAAAAATAAGAAAAAAAAAATATTACTGGGTCATACTTTCAAAACCTGTACTCCACAAAATTCCAAAGTCTAAAGGATATGGATAATTTTCTCTATAAACGCCTTCACAAAAGTTATACAAAGCTCAGATTAACAATTTAAATAGACTTAATCACTTGTAATATACAACAAAAACTAAAGCAGCTCATCATGCAAAAAGCAAGCTATGGCGAGGCATTCGTACAGCAGCAGGTAATGACCGGAACTGGCTCGCAAGGGCTCAGTGCTCTCACCTCAGATCCCAACAGAAATTGAAGACTCGGTAACTATTAACATTTGCCCGACAATTTTCTTGTTTTCTGAGAAAAATTATTGTGAGAGTCACCAACTCGAATTCAGTGATTTGTCACCTACATTTTAAGACCCACACATTATGCTGGGTTCTTCTCCAGGACTGATAAATGGAAATTTGGGCACAGCCTTACGGCAGGCTATTTTTCAACATCTAGTCTTAGGCATTAAAACTAAGGTGTTTGGATATTTTAAATTTTATCATGCCATAGGATGATATTGTTGAAAAATTAAGCTATTTTCAAAATAAATAAGAGAGAAAGGAAATCTATTCTACCATTGGGAAAAATATCCGTGTTCTTATTAATGGATGCTTCTTTATTTTGAGAAAGTGCGTTCCTTGCACATCACTGGTTAGTTCAGTGTTAGTTGGCTGTTCCAAGTCATCACAATGTCACATCAATTAAATGCTAATTCAGCTAACAGCACTCTGGGTTACATTAATATTGAGGACAGCAAGCCATGAAAGGCATTTGGGATATAGTGAATCCCATAAAGGCCTCTCTCCTATTCTCACTGAAATAACGCTTTAGTTTTACACTCTAGTGACTAGGGGCTTGATGCTATGAGTTCTGCCTAGTATAAATTGCATAAATCTCACAAAAATGTCCAGAACGTCATGTTCTGGGGTTGATGAGAGTTGCATTGTTCTGCATTTTTCAAAAAAAAAAAAATCAAACTACAACTATGTAATCAAAGTGCACAGCCAACAACCCTGAACTATTAATGCATGTTCTGTGCATCATACTGTTATTAGTTATCTATCACCATGGCAATATGTTTAAATTTCTTTTAACCTTGATAACACAGAGGTTTTCTTCATCTTATTGAAATTAACATGCTGCTCATACTTTTATGTTTTATCTACATTACAGAATTCTGGGCAACGTGTGATTTTTTTACTTGGAACAAGCTTAAGCTTTTAGCTATCCTGTGTCCTGTGTGATCCTCTTCTGTGGTGATAAAGTGGAGACTGCATAACCACTTGTTAGTACAATTTTCCATTCAACAGTTTCTTGTAAAAAATAATTTGCTCTTTAAGTGTTTTCTCATTCTCCAAATTTTTGCTATCAGGATTCATTTTTCATCCTAATCTACCTAATTCCACCTCCTCCTTAAAAGGAAATAGAGCTACTATTGCTACATAAATTTTCTTCACTGAGTCTAACACCTAATTAATTCAGAAGACAACCTCTTTCTATTAAGTAATGGTGCATATGTGTTCAGTATTTTCATAAGCAAGGAGAAAACAAAGCTGAAGGAAGTCCTAAGGAATGCCACAGGAACACTGGGAGAAATTGGAGCAGGGGGTTTCTCATTTGCAGAAGATGAGACAGGCATTATTCTTTGGCAACATTTAATTTAAATTAATATTTAGTAAGAACCTTCAATAGGAACAAATGAATACAAAAATAGTTATATGTTGAACAAGAAGATGAATATGGAAACTCTCAGTTCAGGAAACAATGATGCTAATGATAAAGGTGTGCTTATTGAGCCATTCATAGTAATGAGTTCTCTGCAACGAGAGCATTTAAGCCTCAGAGACCATCTAAGCTTTCTACTTTCAACAGTTCATCTTCCCTGAATCACTTTTATGTCAGCAATGTAGATCTTGTCAAAGTCATTGGTTTTCTTGTTCTCCTCTAACCAGTAAGTTCCTCTCTACACTATCTGGTTCATTTGGGACACTCCTAGAACTTCACAGGTTAGTTTTTATTTCTTGTCTCCAAATTGCCTATCTTTCCAGGTGTCTCTGTCTCCTATCCAGCCTCTAAAGGTTGGACTAATATTTGAACTCTTTACCTTGCTTTCTGTTCCCTTTGCTTGTATCTGTGGTATATACTACATGTCTTTTCTTTACCATACGCTAGAAGAAAAAAAGATTTAAAAAAAAAAAGAATAAATGTATCATTCAACAGGTAATTATTTTTAAAAAAATTGTGTGTTTGTGTGTGTGTGTGTGTGTGTGTAATGTATTTAGTTAGCTTATGTCATCATGTCATCTTGTACTGATTCATGAAATAATGTTCCAGAAATAGCATAGGGCTATTTTTGGAGGAATCCAAAAGTTTCTATTTAAATTTCCCTATTAAAGTATAATATTCTAACCACTTTGTAAGAATTTCCTATTTAAAATAAGGAATTTTAATCTGCTAAGAGAAAGTATGCACAGGAGTATCTCATGACATTATGACTGTGGTTCCCAACCTTCCTAATTCCATGACCCTTTCATGCAGTTCCTCATGCTGTGGTGACTCCCAAACCATAAAATTATCTCCATTGCCTATAATTTTTCTGTTACAGGCAATGTAAATATCTGTGTTTTCTGACTGTCTTAGGCAACCCCTGAGAGAAGGTCATTCAATATGCTCAGGGATCACGACCAAAAGATTGAGAATCACTACATTATATGTTGATGTTCCTAAGAAGTGACAGCTCTGCTATCTAACAGTCAATCTGTGCCAGTCTTTACATCTCTTCATTCATTTACTCAGTGTTTCTAAGTCACTGAAAGAACTCTTTTTTGCCTGACAATACTGTCTCATATTTGCTCTGTAGGATCAAATTTCTGTGTTGTAATTAAGTTCTATAATAGTTGTTAATTTTGTGATTGCTACATACTATAATTTTCTGCCTACATTGGCTATTAGACTAGGTAGTGCTTTGTTTTGTTTGCTGTCTGTGCTATGAAACATAAACCTTATAGCCTGTAATCTCAACCCTTATTACCAAGCACTACCTTAAGTTATTAGCTCACCAACATGCCCTGTAATATGTATTTTCCTTTTAAAATATCTTGATTGGGAGCTGACTGGAGAGGTCTCTCTGTAGCTAAGAGCACAGGTTACTTTTGTAGAAGACATAGGGCCAATTCCCAACATCGTAGCACACAACACCCTAACATAGACAGACATGCAGAAAAAAATAAAAACAATGCACATGAACTTACAAATCTTAACTGTTTGTATATTTTATGGGTACAAGTAATAAATCATTATTTAAATTCTCATGCACCCAGACTCTTCTTCTGAGAGCCTATTTATGTGTGTCCATCTTTACCCATCCAGAAAATTTAAAAGGTGTACACATTTACTTATATTTAAAGGTGATTTTTTGTGCATGATGGGTGAACCAGCTGTACATATTAGGAAGTAGATTTTCATTTAGCATTTGATATATTTCTATATAAATGTGTTTCATTTTTTGAAATCTTTATTTTTTACTTAAAATATGAGCTGTTTTATTTTTATAAAATTTATCACTCTTTAGCATTGCCTTAACATTTTAACAAGTCCCTCTGATATTTTTTTACTGTCCAACCAACACATCACTACTTTAACAAGTCAGGGGATTTGTTGGCCTATAAAGCTAGATGTTTCAGGAAAATTCCCATGTCAGTTCCTACTGTATTTATGTAACGTACTTTAAAATTCCCCACTTTGACATTTTTTGTATATCCATTTTATTTTCAGGCTTTTCACATGGGTTTCAATTCAGCCTCTGTCTTATAAACACCACATCTGAGAGAGGAAAGTTTCATAGGTTTTTTTTATTAATGATTAATAACTATTCTTTACTGGAAAGCCAATGTAATACCCTTGCCTATAGATTCAGAATAGTCAAACTTGATTTGTTTCTCATTGGCTTTTTAACTCACGGTTGAATATTTTTCTTTATGCTTTTCTCCATCTCTCTTAGAGTGCCTTAGCTAAGATCAAAGTGACATTTTAGAATTTTCTTCAATAATCTATTTATTTGGCAGCAGTATTTCCACTTTTCTTCCCTGAAGTGAATATGCTTATTCTTAGCAATAACTTATTTCATTGACCTGAGGTACACATTTTATTGGTCTTTTACACTATAAAATTTATTCATACTACTTTTAAAATATTAACCATCATAATTTAAGATACTTTAAATGTATTTCAGTTAGCGGACACTCAATGACAAAAGTGAAATACTCTCTACTTTTGTAATCCTGAATTTAGTGTCGTATCATCAGAATACAGAGAATTCTGTAAACTTTACAAGAAATGATTACTTTGTGATTCATAGTAATATACCACATATTTTATCAACTTGAGCAGTCATAATCTTAAAAATGCATCAATGTGGCAATACATGTTAGATAGTGTCAGGACAAGATACTTATTGTGACTTCCTTATATTTTATTATTGTATAAGAACTACCAATTATTAAAAATTAACAATCCCTTAATATTTTTGTTATAAATCTGGAAGAATAAGCTATTAAATTGGAAGGTATAATGGCAACCATAAAGTTGAAGTTAAACACCACATCTGAGGGAGGAAAGTTTCATAGGGTTTTTATTAATGATTAATAACTATTCTAAAGATGGGGAAAAACATAAAGAAAATATTCAATTAGTTATTATAAAAATATTCAATTAGTGATTCCACATTTATATAGTGCAACAAAATGTTATAGCCAGAGTAAATAAAAATTTCTATTTATGCTGCTGTTTCTGCCTCAACATAGTTTATTATATTTGGAAATACAATTTTACAAAAAGATAAATGTAAAAGTTACATAGAAGAATTTGGCAATATATTCTGAGGGAAATCATCTGCACTTTTAAAAACTCTAGGCTCATGTTATTTTGATTGAAGAGTTAAATTATATTGGCCTATCTCTAACTAATATATACTTACAGTTTCCAAAAGGTGTAACTCTTTCCTTTTATTGTGAGTGATTCAGCTGTCCCTTACTATTCCATCTTACAAACTGCTATAACATTACCTAAATTAGCTACATCTGAAAGGTTATATATTAAACGAAGCATCACCAAGCAGAGATAAAGGTACGACGTCACTGAAATACAATCTTTAGCATTCACAAGTGGGACATCTCTCTTGTTATGGTCTAATTTTGTCTCATGTGTCAATAATTACAGCAGATTTAAAAGTGTTTCCCTTTGTCTTTCGTAGTTCTGAACTCGTTGTGATTACCAAGGATGTGGTAAAATTATAACATCCTAGATCTGACCCACACATCGCCTTCTCCATCCCTTTACAAACTGCAGTTCACATGTGTGTAGTGAGCAGCAAACTCCTACCTGAAAACAATTGCTTTGGTTTCCTTCCCACCTGCCACACGTGACTATGACTAAAGCTAGAACACAACAAATGAAAGGCAAGCTGACCCGATGTTCAGTGACGTCATAGATATTGTGACATTCACAAGCTGTTTCAATAGCTCTGACCTCACCCAGGGACCTTCTAAACAAATGAACTTCTGTAGAGCCACCTGGGATGACAAAGAGAGCATTTCGAATTGTTAGGAAGTTTTATTTTTAACATGTTCTCAGTATATTGCTGTCTTTTACAGCTCCTAACAATAAGAGAGAATTAGACCTAGTTGTCTATTTTAGATGGCATATACTATATGTGGATTCTTATTTATCTGCTTAAGTAAACATTATCTTCAAGGTAGCCAGCTTTACACTGGAGCTTCAGCAGTAGCCTCTAGAAGCCTTAGCATACATAACACTCAGACTCTACTCTTGGACCAATGCATACTACTAGCTCTATGGAACAACAGGTGACAGGCAGAGGCATAGACTGGATGCTCTTCCAGTGAGATGTTACCACTGCTCAAGAGGTAAAGACTGAGATCCAGTTTTACAGATCTTTCCCTTTTGTGAAGAATTCTCCATGATTGTATGGAGTCAATATAAAAATCCACAAACCAGATGTGAAAGTGGGAATACCCTGATGCTTTAGACAAGTGTCTACCCTTCAATTCATCTGCCACTTTCTCCCAAGCACCCAAACTTAATGTTGCTTTCTTATGGAAACATGTCTTCTGCCCATAGAATAGATGAAACCACAACGCTCTTTTACCTGACTACTATTTCCCAAATTCCTTTTCAATATGCTAACATACAATTGTCCATCTTTTAATTGTCCCTAGTTTTACAGAATAAAATTGCCTGCCCCACTTCACTTACTTGTTATCTTTGCCTTTGCTTTTTTTTTTTTTTTTTT
>NW_022196915.1:91833799-91880292 GCF_008632895.1 Mastomys coucha | reverse complement strand
CACATCAAAGTCAGTAAGATCAAACAGCCAGGTGCAAAGCAGAGGAGCAGTGGTGTCCTTCCTGCTGGCCTATCTTGGCAGCCCCAAGATAAATTCTCAGGGTCTGTCTGATTGCCTTTGCTTTTTGCATGTTTCTCTCGGTGGAGTTCTCTTCAGTCGAGATGGTCCTGTGTCATGTCCTCATCATGTCCTGTTTGGCTTGGTGCCTTGATGTAAAGAGAAGCTAACAGAGCTAGCTTTTGTTTTGTTTTTGTTTGTTTGTTTGTTTTAAATTTGTTTTTATTAGATATTTTCTTTATTTAAATTTCAAATGATATCCCCTTTCCCAGTTTCCCCTAAGGGAAAAAAAAACCTATTCCACCCTTCCCTCTGCTCATCAACCCACCTTCTCCCACTTCCCTAGCCCTGGTATTTCCTATTCTAGGGCATAGAACCTTCACAAGACCAAGGACCTCTCTTCCCATAGAAGACCGACTAGGCCATTCTCTGCTATACATATGCAGCTGGGGCCATGAGCCCCATCATGTGTATTCTTTGGTTTGGGGTTTTGTCCCTGGGACCTCTGAGGTACTAGTTAGTTCATATTGTTGTTCCTCCTAAAAAGCTGCAAACCCCTTCAGCTCCTTGGGTCCTTTCTCTAGCTCCTTTATTGGGGACCCTGTACTCAGTCCAATGGATGGCTGTGAGCCTCTACTTCTGTACTAGTCAGGCACTGGCAAAGCCTCTCAGGAGACAGCTATATCAGGCTCCTGTCAGGCAGCACTTGCTGGCATCCACAATAGTATCTGGGTTTGGTGATTGAATATGGGAAGAATTCCCAGGTGGAGCAGTCTCTGGATTGTCCTTCCTTCAGTCTCTGCTCCATGGTTAGTCACTACAACTCCTTCCATGAGTATTTTGTTCCCCCTTTTAAGAAGGAATGAAGTATCCATACTTTGTTTTTCCTTCTTCTTGAGTTTCTTGTGATTTGTGGATTGGATCTTGGGTATTCTGAGTTTCTAGGCTAATATCCACTTATCAGTGAGTGCGTACCATGTGTGTTCTTTTGTGATTGGGTTACCTCACTCAGAATGACATTCTCCAGATCCATCCATTTCCCTACAAATTTCATAAATCCATTATTTTTAATAGCTGAGTAGTACTCCATTGTATAAATATACCACATTTTCTGTATTCATTCCTCTGTTGAGGGACATCTGGATTCTTTCCATCTTCTGGCTATTATAAATAAGGCTGATATGAATATAGTGAAGCATGTGACCTTATTACATGTTGGAGCATCTTCTGGGTATATGCCCAGGAGAGTTATAGCTGGGTCCTCAGGTAATACTATGTCCAATTTTTTGAAGAACTGCCGGAGTGATTTCCAGAGTGGTTGTACCAGCTTAAAATCCCACCAACAATGGAGGAGTGCTCCTCTTTTTCCACATCCTTGCCAGCATCTGCTGTCACCTAAGTTTTTGATCTTAGACATTCTGGCTGGTGTGAAGTGGAATCTCAGGGTTGTTTTTATATTTCCCTGATGACTAAGGATGTTGAACATTTCTTTAGGTGCCTCTCAGCCATTTGGCATCCCTCAGTTGAGAATTCTTTGTTTAGATATGTACCACATTTTTTTTGTTGTTTTTTTTTTTGAGACAGGGTTTTTCTGTGTACCCCTGGCTGTCCTAGAACTCACTCTGTAGACCAGGCTGGCCTCGAATTCAGAAATCTGCCTGCCTCTGCCTCTCAAGTGCCTGTACCCCATTTTTAATAGGGCTATTTGGTTCTCTGGAGTCTAACTTCTTGAGTTCTTTATATATATTGGATATTAGCCCTCTATAGGATATAGGATTGGTAAAGATCTTTTCCCAATCTGTTGTTTGCTGTTTTGTCCTCTTGACAGTGTCTCCTTGTACAAAGCTCAAGTTCAAGCAGATCAGTGACCTCCACATAAAACTAGATATACTGAAACTAATAGAAAAAAAGTGGGGAAGAGCCTTGAACACATGGGAACAGGGGAAAATTTCCTGAACACAACACCAACAACTTATGCTCTAAGATCAAGAATTGACAAATGGGACGTCATAAAATTGCAAAGCTTCTGTAAGGCAAAAGACACTGTCAATAGGACAAAACAGCAAGTGGCTAGCTTTTCAACACACTTTTCAACTGTTCACACTCAAAAACTCAAGGGTGTCTTTGTCATTCTTCTGAGCTTCTTGTGGAAGGTTTTGTCATTCTGATGGTACCCAGTTACTGGAATCACTGGCATGGTCATGGCCATGTTAATAATAAAAAATCACTCTGCACTTCACTCATACAGGGCTTTCTCTACTCCCTAGAGATAAGGGGAAAATGTCCTTTCAAATTTAACAAAAGTATACGATTCTTTGAGAGTCATGCTTTTTTGCTTGTATTCAGCCTCCTAGCCCAACTTTTCCCAGAGCTGCCTTTTCTTCCTAACCTCCTAGCATTGCATTCTTTTACTCTTTTCTTTTATTTATTTTAAAACCATCAGAACCAGTTTTTGCTGCCCATATCATCTTAAATGATGGTCTTCCACTGGAAAATGGTGGGCCACACTATTAAAGAAAACTCTCTCTCATTTGTGTATCTGTACTGCTGTTTTCAGAAGATCCTTTTACCTTCTAGTCATCCACTACCTCTGAAACTTTCTCTCTTGATGCATGTCCCCCTTCAGCAATGGTTCCTGATCCTGGGGGGGGGGGATAAGCTGTGATATATGTGCTCCCCATAAGGCTAATATATACGTTCCATACCAGCCTACAACATGCTTGGTGAATGGTGGCAGAGACATTATTTCCCCTCATTCTTTCAGTAGCCTCTATTTTAACTGGCATAACACTCTGATTAAAATCAGCATCTCCATGGTTAGGAAAGGTCAACTAACATGATGAAAGATTTCTCAGCCGAACTGAGGTTCCCTTAACCTAGGTAAAGAGAGTGAAGGAGTTATAACTTTTATAATAATGCTTCAAAAGACAGAAACCCTACCCTTCAGCATACTTTCACTTGTTTCTTCAAAGTTAATTACCTCAGTTCCTGCGAAAAGATTAGATCTCCAACAAGCCAAAGTATCCACAGAGTGGTTCTCAATACTCTTTAGATGACAGGCTCATTTTATTGACCTGAAGCCATATAAGTTGAATCCATTCTTTTAAAGAGAACAGCAAAAAATGTCACCCACTTTAATATCATCAATAATATGACGAGTAGGGGCTCTTGTATCAAAACAATCATTACTCACCTAAGTCCCTTGGGCTTAAAGTTATGTTCAGGTATGCTTTTTCTTGTCCTAAACTATCTGACAAAGTAAGATTTGAATATATGTAATTTAATTGGATAAACCTGTACCAAAAAACAAATTACTTATGGGTGTCATCTACACTTCTCTTGGTCATTTATATTTCTGTGAAATTCAATGAGAATGAGCAAAATGTTAAATCCTTGGCAGTGGAATTAATTTGCTTTTGAGTTTTGTATACCAAGAAGGCATGAGGATAAGGCAACCCACTCTATTAGTTCATCACAAAGTGATTTAAAGTATTTTCTTGGGAGTAAAAACTTATAGTTGGTTTCACTCGGATTTTATATTTTAATAGTAGGCACAGGCAAGCAAGCTTGAGAAAACATAGCATGAACTCTACCTTTAGCTTTGGTAGAAATACCTGAGGATTCTTCCTAGATGATCCAAGACTTAGTAGACATATTACACTCTAAATGCAAATTTGTGATGAAGAGTTGCATAGACCTTAATTTTTCTGCTTACTGAAGAATAAGAAACTTGTGATTTTTATAATACTGCTTACATGTACATTAAAAAACATGGAAAATATGAGCTGAAGAAAATTCATGGTCAAGTTGATATCCAGCAGCACTTTACTGCTTAGCCCTGCCTGCTGACTTACTTTCACTTTAATATTTTATATTTTACTGTGGCTGGATCAAAGACCTTGTGCTTCTGGAATTCTATCTTAAAGGTACAGAAGTTTTGCAACCCAATGCAACTATGAAGGTTATAAAGCTGCATATGCAGGACTTATCCTAAACTGTAGGGTAAGAAGGTGGCATTGCCAACTTTGATGTGCTGTTTGCTATTTCAGGGACTGAGCATAGGAAAGAGATAGAGAGAAAATGAAAGATGCACAGAATCTGCTAGCACCAGAACAGTTGATAAGAGCATGTCTCAAACCTAGTGGTGAGATTTCCAAGCCTGGAGAGGGATCCCCGCTATCTATGCTATGTCCATCACTACTTAGGGATATCTTCCTCTCATTCGATAAACCATTTATTAATTTTCATAAATGTGTTATATTACTTGAGCCTTGTCTAACTCCATTGCTCAATTTTTTTCTTTTAGGTGGTGAAAGGTATACTTTATTAACAACATAAAATGGATGTTGAGGAGAAATACAGACTATGATTTTTTAAAATAGCTTATATTTTTTAAAATATCTTTTAATAAAGGTTATTAAATGTTTTAACCTTCTTTTAGCCCACCACCCACCAGAGGTAGTGGAAAGAAAAGTTTAACAGGACAAAGTGGGGTTGGACTTGTTTAGAAATAGTTCTTTGGGGTGATTTCAACCTTCATTGTCAGGATATTAACAGTTAAGTTCACATGAATCAGCAGAGGTGGCTCGATCCACTCACAAAATCATTCACAAGTCAGTAACAGCAGTTCCATCCAGAAGAAACTGTGAGGCTTTGCCAATCAGCTCAAGTTCGTGGAAGGGACAAGAAGCCACTGGAATATCCTGAGAAGGTCTTTGGTGCATTTCTCTCTACAATGTCATGACAAATGATAATAAGCAAGGAAGCCAAGGCAAAACAATGCCACACTGTCATCAGTAAAGACCAGCATCAGCAAAGAATGGCAAGACACACCAATGCCACAGCCTTGTCCACTGCCTGTTAAGTTATACTCATACGTTTCCAAACATCATGTATTCTCTCAAGTGTCCGTTCTAGCAAAACATCATATGGCCCTTTTCCAGGCAGCTTCCACAAAAATATACCACTTGTCTGTTCTTAGTCAAACATCCTATCATAAGACAGTTTCCAGAAAAACATTACATGACACAGCTTTTTGTATGTATACACACATCTATGTGTAGGCATATGTATTTATATATATGTATATATATATACATATATATATGTGTGTGTGTGAGGGTGTGTACATATATATATAATATGTTTATATATACATGAACATATATACATATACATATATATTTATAAAAAGCTCAACATCGGCACAGTTATTTAAGAAGTTTTGTGTGAAGCATATGCAGTCAAAAAAATACCTAAGTATGTTGGTGCGATTGTCATATTGTTAGCATATTAGGACTGCCTATAGCTCATATAAAAGTCAGTAGCTGTGTGTGCTTGAGTGTGGAGGGGTATGTTTGTGTGTGATGTGGGGGGGGAGATAGATAGATAGATAGATAGATAGATAGATAGATAGATAGATAGATAGATAGATAGAGATAGACAGAGAGAATGAGAGAGATATCATAGTCTTGGATATAATATATATTAAATATTGAAATACAGACAAAGATTGAGATTGAATTATCAGTATCCAGGTATTTTTAAGACCTTAGAATGAGATGAGGGCATCCCAAAGCTCTTGAACATGCAATGAATGTATGTTTGGTTTTCTGCTGAAATTTAGGATAAAAGGTTGTTCAAAATGAGTTTCGGAGAGTGAATGAAGTTTATTCATAATATGTTTCTAAAAGATTCTTAAATAGTAGAAAATAAATTCAACCATAAGTTTATAAAACTTAGGGTGGTGTACATTTTTCAGAATCTAATAGTTTAAGTTCAGTTGGGTTTTGATATCAGCTTTCAAGATGAACACATGGAGAGATGATGAGAAGAATATAGGATATAATATTGGTATTCACTTATATCAAAGTTTTTTTCTTAATTTTTGATAACATAGTAAAATTTAATTTAGAGGCCATTCTTATTTCAAGTTTCATTACAAATACAATTATTCTAGAAATGTATTTAATTTAATTAATTACATTAGTACAATTATTTAATTGAATTAATTCACTTTTTAAATAAAATTGTGTTTAATCAAGTTTGTTTAGCAGCATTCTGTCATATATCAGCTCAGTAGAGAATGAAAATCTAGGTGCCTAGAATAAATGCCTTGTTAATTTTAGTAGAATTAATTTTTCAGAGTATAGTATAATTTTCATAATAAAACACTCAATTGACTTTAACTATATGGTTTGACTCCCTATTACATATTTAAAAAAAACAGAGATTATACAAAAATATTGGTCACCAAGTTTTAAAGGTGTGTTTTATTATCTATGACAAATACATAAAAAAATGTATCTTTATCTATAGGTATAGGTATATGTATTAGATAGTTGAATTCCATGACTAATTTCTCAGACTTTGAATAAATTGTGAAACATGAAGACCAACCCCGGGGCACTTAGAGACTGGAAGCTGTGCTTAATTGTGCATAAGATTAAGTGCAGTTCTTCCATGACCATCAGTTTCCTTGCTAACACAGTGCCCCTGCAGTGAGCATTATGTCTCCTAATCCCATTCCATGACTAGTCATTCTATGCTTCAGACGATGCATGAAATAAAGACCAATGGAGAAGAACTGGACAAAATGAATTCACTGTTTAGGAAACTAGAAGCAGCAGAGAGACAGTTTCCAGGGAGTTGTCGATGTACTCAGTTTCTACATCATCCCTGAGAGTTTGTGGTGTTATTTAGCAAATCCCCCTTATATTTTAGTCTGTAGAAATTGTGTATAAGATACAGCTATTACCATATAATCTCAGCATATCCCATGTACAGCAGATGAGTAATTGTCTTTACTTTGCTTTTATTTAACGAAAGCTTTAGGTCATGAAAGCTAGTATTTTATTAATATTGTTGCAATTAGGAAACCACTATTTCCTTGAATACTTATGGAGAAACTTTGTTGAAAGTAAATATTATTGATATAAAATTAATGCACCAAATTTGGTGGATTAAAGATGACATTGTGACGCTGTTTATATGTGTATGTGTGTGTGTATAGTATCTCATTTTAAGGAAACAATAAGAGTAGCTTTCTCTATAATATATGCCAATATTTAATATATATAATGTATGCATAAAGAGACATATGTGTGTAGAAAAGATATTATCAGAAAATAATTGTGTTTACCATATTGTTATTTTGAGGGAAATAATTTACTTTGAAAAATAGTCTTTATAGAAATTTCTACTTGAAGTACAGAATTTATTTTTAATCAGAAATTAAATGGAGATGATCTTAAAATTATTGACCCCTCTGGTTACTGGTTATACTGGCAGTGTCAGAGGTGGGCTCCCTCTCCTGGTTGGACTAGACATTGGTTGGCCACTCCTACAAATTCTTTGACACCATTATCACCTCACACCTTGTAGGCAGGACAAATTGTAGGTCAAAGATTGTGTGGCTGTGTTGATGCTCTAGACACACCACTGGAAGCCTTGCATGGTTACAGAAGATAGCAGGTTCAGGATCTGTATGCCCCATTCATAGGAGTCCTCACTATGATCTCTCTCATAAATTCCAGGAAGTTACCATTGTACTCAGTTTCTACATTGTCCCTGAGATGTTCACCCACCACCAATTCCAGTTGTCTCTCCCAGTATGCTCTCCCCCTTTATCCTTCTCTCCACTCTGATCACTCTTGTATCCATGTAGGCCTGCACTTAGTCCTCCTGCAAAATCTGTTCTTATTTCCCCTTCCCAGGGAGATGCACATACCTCACCTTGTGCCTTCCTTGTTGCTTAGCCTCTCTAGGTCTGCAGATAGTAGCATGATTATCCTTTACTTAACAACTAGTATCCACTTACAAATGAGTACATACCATGTTTGTCTTTCTGGGTTACCTCACTCAGGATTATTTTTTAAAGTGTCAACCATTTGCCTGCAAATTTCATAATCACATATTATATCAATTCCACAGTATCCCATTGTGTAAATGTACCACATATTCTTTTTTATTTCATTTTGGTTTTTCAAGACAGGGTTTTTCTGTATAGCCCTGACTGTCTTGGAACTTACTCTGTAGACCAGGCTGGCCTCGAACTCAGAAATCCACCTGCCTCTGCCTCCCAAGTGCTGGGATTAAAGGCATGCGCCCGCCACCACTACCCTGCTGTATCACATATTCTTTATTCATTGTTTGACTGGGTGGTTCCCAGCTTCTGGCTCTTACAAAGCTGCTATAAACATAGTCGAGCAAGTGTCCTTGTGGTAGGATGGAGTGTCCTTTAAGTATATGACCAAGAATGGTACAGCTGGGTCTTCAGGTAAATTGATTTTCAAATTTCTGAGAAACTGCCATATTGATTTTTATAGTGGCTGTACAAGTTTGCGCTCCCACCAGCATTGGAGGAGTATTCTTCTTGCTCTACATCCTCACCTGCATGGGCTGTTACATCTCCTTTCTCTAAACCATTTACATACCTCTCTCCACTCTCCTTCAAAATCATAGACTCTTTTTAAAAATCTAATTGCTATTGTATGCATCTATGTGTGTATACATACATATATATTTCTAAATGTAACCTGTTTTTTCCATATAATGCTACCTGTATGTTTTCAGAATTGACTCTTTGGCAATGAATAACTAATTGATGTACTCTTTCTTAAGTAAGGCCATATCTCCAATGGCCAGCTTTCTACCATTTCAATATACTAATCACTGAGCCATATCCTATTTGCAGCATGGACATAAAGCATGGGAAAAATAGGCACGCATGAGGCTCAATGTTCAATAACCTAGTAATGTCATATATAAATGCATAAAGATTGAACATTATTTTTTTCACAATTACTCTAGTTCCTTGATTCAGGTTAGTGACTCTGCCTTTAAGCCTATGCTATTTATTGTATTGCAATTGAATCTTCCTTAATATTACTCATGATAAATATTTCAAATAGGTGTATTTTATCAGAGCCTTCATTCAATTATAACACTTCATTAATTGTGCATTTAGGTGAGGCTCATATTCATCTCAGTGATTTAATTGATCAGGTGCTCATCTCCCATCAAAGTTCACATTAGCATTGGGTAGATTTTAGCATAAAACTCAGCAAACTCCCACCCTGAAAATGAGTTAGAATTGGAAATAATCTAGCCACAAGGAATTCGTTATGACAGAGACAAACACAGATAACACTTTATGATACTATTTTCTAATTAGCTGAGCTGCACTGAAGCTAATGCACTTAGATGAAGGCGGGCATGGCTCACATTTGAAGTAGGCTTAGCACTTGAGTCAGAGTCTCTGTCAATGAATCCTGATTATCTACCCACTAAAAGTGAAATAAGTCCTTTGTTTTCAAAAAACTTTTGCCTTTTAAAGGCTAGTGATCAAAGAAGAAAAAAGCAGCCTTTATAAAGTAATGTTTAAACTTCCAATGTCCTTGTATTAGCTAAAAGTTTCAGTATCAATTCCCATTACAGACCCACTCTTTGAAGATTCTACAACTTTGTAGCTGAAATTGGGAACACATGTACTCATTGGTTGTTATTTCCTTTAAGCACAAAGAAAGAAGTAGGCATTGTTTCTCAGTGAAAATAAGAGAAAATATGCTGCAAATAAATGATATTTAAAACAGGAGGTTGATAAAACTAAAATATTATTTTAGCACATGTTCTGGAAAGAAAGAAAGGACAACTTCTTTTTTCGGTGAAGGTAAGCCATTCTACTAACGTCTCACTAATGTCCTTCATTTTCCTATTTTTGTGGAAGTTTTATGTTGTCTATTTGTTGAAAGATCAAAATACAGCACAGTTGCCAGAATATATCATAGAGTTTTTGTGACAATATTTTAAATCATATTGAAATCTGAGAGTATTACCTATCATTTAAATTTTTAAGATTTATTTATTTATTTGTTTATTTATTTCATTTATTTATATGAATACACTGTAGCTGTCTTCAGACACACGAGAAGAGAGCATCAGATCCCATTACAGATGGTTGTGAGCCACCATGTGGTTGCTGGAAATTGAACTCAAGACCTCTGGAAGACCAGCTAGTGCTCTTAACCACTGAGCCATCTCTGCACCGAGATTTAAATTCTTCTAAGAACTAAACTTCTATCATTAGAGTGAGTTCTAAATCCACGTCTCTGCAGCACTTAATTTGGAGTGGACAAAGACATGGAGGGAGAGTGAGCAATGCTAACTTGTTTTTTTGTGGTGAGGTGATAATACACAGAGCTCCCAGGAACAAGCATGTAGCTAACAGAAGCCTTCTAAGTCCTCTCTGCTCCCTGGAGGTAGACTTCCGACCTCCCCCATGCAAGTAGCCTGTCATAAATTCTAGAGTTCCTCACACTAAATGTTCTTGAAGCCATGACACAGTATGTCCTACAATTATACAGTTGCTATTGCTTCTACTGAGAACCCTTTTATTAAAGTGATTCCTACTCTAAAAGAAAGTATTAAAGTTTATTAGATGCCTTTTTTCAATTTACAAGACCAGGAAGAACCCCACTATACTTTGTAGTTTCCATTTTTATGAGAACTATAGGTAAGAAATCTGATGTACTAGGAAGAGCCATTATAACACCATATAGAGATTAAGTTACCTTAAATATTTATCTTGTAGGAAGTTCCTTATTCTGAAAATAATAGGAAGTGTTGCATATTAAATTGAGCTTTTCCTCTGGTATCCAAGTGAAAATAACTGAAATGATTTAGAAGAGCAAATTGTGTCTTCCAAATTTATCTGAAAATGCGTCATTCTTCCATTTAGATGTGACTTTCTTTGCCAGAGAAACTAATACATTCCATTAGGTTTCAATATTTTGGCACTAGCTATTGCATACTAATATAAATGCAGAAATATTTCAGCTTAGTGGGATGTGAATCGCGACAACCTCCTCTACGCTGTCACATTCACACTGAGCTCTAGTGCATTTGATTTGTAAAGGTTAAAATTATCTGCTGAATGAGTATTCCCTTCCCTCTGACAAAGCCTTACAATAAAAGAACAGTTTGAATTCTCAGAGAGCAGAATCCTATGGGAAATAATGAGCTCAGTGAACCGATTCGCAGCATCGTCATCTGAAGGGAAATGCAAGGCAGTACTTCCTAAAACATGATGTATGCTCTTGCTTGAAACAGCGGTTCCCTTTCGGTTAACATGGGCCTACAGTCTAGGACCAGTTGCAGATTGACACCAATAACCAAAATTATCCTAAAATTACTCTGAAATACACAGTAAAATGTAAGGTGGAAGACAGCTCTCCTTGTCACTTTTGTCAAAACCAGACCTGAAAAGAGTAGTCCTTGGAATAATGGGACTTGGAAAACTTCTTTACTTCTAAGCCTGTTGATGCGTCCTCAACACTCTCCAGGCCATGTCTAACACCACACTGTAACAGATAATTGGCCACTTCTAGCTGTAACATTGGACGTGTTTACAGAGGAGACAGTAAACATTCCAGAAAATGCTATGGTGAGGTCATAAATGTGAACCTATCGTATGGAGAAAAACAAATTAAGACTAAATACTTCCTCAATCGTCATGTCCCTTCTGATTTATACTTACAGAGACTTTTAATACAATATAGTTTTGATAGATATACATCTATCTGTAAGCATAGGCTCTCAGAACTCAACCCAGTTTAGCTCTAACTTTTGTAAAAAGGACAAAATACCCTTTTACAGGTCTCCCAGGCATAAAGTCTTAATAAATTATAGTAAAGGAAGTATCTAGAAACAGTCAAAAGTCATGAAGTACAGTAATAACAGATTTTGCAGCTTTAGCTAGTGATCACGTCGTGAATACCACTGCGTTCTCTTCTTCCAGATTTCCCCAGTACTTTGACCATTGCTTTTTAAATGCTTTCTCACTTTTTAAAAGAAATGTAATAGCTTTATTATTGATCAATGTTAGATTCAATTTATAATACTGTTGAATTTAATATGTCGAGTGTTCTTGAGGTATAAAGATTTTCAAAATGTTTATTTTATTGAATTAGAATTCAAGGTGAAAACTGCTACTAGTTTTCCTCCAGCCTTCATACTTGGTATTGGTTTTGTAAATAGAAAAAAAATCTGTTCTATGGATTAGTGATAATTTCAACAGTGGAACTCTGGTGGTGAGATTACAGTAGAGGAAATGACATAGAAACTTTAAGAATATCCAACTCCTTCTAAAACAGCATACTACCTTTTCTGCTTATGATAAAACATTCCCTGTAGACTAGAAATTGCTACAAAATCATTGAAAAAAATTGTTTCATCCTATTTTAAATAGCATACGTTTGTTACGAATCACTAGCTGAGTAATTTTGTTCACTCTCCCCGTTCTCTTCAGCATAATTTAGATGATCATTCCTAACATCAGTAATGGATGGTGACATCTCTGGAGTTGTTTTGCAAATATAAAGTTAATTTGGAGATAGCTTTATGTTTTGAGACCACTTTCCCCCAGTTTATACAATACAAAACAGAAGCCAAACTTAATACTTTGTGTTTACAGTTTCTTCATAAGCATCACAATTATTGTAGATGATCTACATGACTATAAACTATATCCTATTATGGACTCTTCAGAAAACAAGAAGATTAACATGAATATTGCTTAATTGTATTGCTGTCTTTATTCAAAATTCTATCCCCCGGGCAGTTTAATGAGAGTTGGCTGTACACAAATTTATAGATAAAGGCCATTGAAAAGGTACTTAGAAATTAGCTCCAATTACAAGGAGATGCTTTTCTTTAGATTACAAATTCCATTAGTGCAATAAGTATGAATCTGGAGGCAATAACAGTGCCTCACTAGATAATCTATGTATATAAGATTATTTAATGAAGTGACCCCAAGTTACTAATTTAAAATGTTGCATAGCTCAAGGAACAGAGACAATGGAGTATAAGTGAAAAATGCATTAGGTTATCTCCAGATCACATCAAAAAATGCAACTAAAGAAATTATATGATTTCCTTAGAAAAGCAAAATGCAACACAGGATATTTTTTCTCAATGGTTGCATGATAAGCTAGCCTATACTCATGCATGACATATCATACTGCCATGAAAACAAGCAAGCTAGTTCTACAGACAAAAACATTGATAATATTGTGGATAAAAATATTTTATAAATAAAGAGAAGCACAAAACATAGTATCCATAGTCTCACCAAACAAAAAATAATCTATAAGCAATTAAAAATTAATTACTTTTAGGAATAATATGTAGAAATTTAGGAGAAAACCCTGAGATTAGGAAGTAGTAGATGATGTGGCTGTAATGATTTTCCTCAAACTATTATTTTTATTTGCATGTGCATGTGTATAAATGTGAGTGTGCGTGTGCATATGTATGTGTGAGCTTGTGTATGTGTGTTTCACTGATTTTAGGAACCTCTAGAGGCAAGAAGCGGGTATTGCATCCTCTGGAGTAATAGGTGTTTGTGAAATGGGTGATGGGTACCAAACATCTATTTTCTCTAAGAATTTCAAGGGCCCCTTGACATTTAATCTAAGTAATAAACATAGCTAATTCTACTTTGCAAAGATACGCCAAATCATGTACAGATAACTAGCATGATTATTCTTATTCTTATTGTCATTATTTAAAAGAAAAAAATTATTGGGAATAGTCTTTAGAAATACTCATCAAATCAGTGGTTTTAGATAGATAGATAGATAGATAGATAGATAGATAGATAGATAGATAGATAGATACATAGATACATAGATACATAGATACATAGATACATAGATAGATACATAGATAGATACATAGATACATAGATAGATACATAGATACATAGATATATAGATCGATTGCAATGGGTCAATAAAAGATACCCTGGTCTACAACTTCTGAAAGCCAATTTGCAATGGTTGGAAAGCATTGGAAAGAGTTAACTTTCTAAATACTCAATTTTTAAAGCAAAATTAATGACTTTGGACTAGTACCTTAACATCTACATGAGAATTTGACAATGAAGAACTTTAAGTTTAGATTTGGGTCATTTCCATGTTGACCTTTTTTGTCTTCCCGTTTATTTACTTTCTTAGTCCCTTTATTGAAAATAGATTCTTTTCTCATATAATATATATTAATTCCTCCTCCCTATACTCCCCTTAGTTACTCTCCAGCATTTCTCCTATAGTGATCCAATTCCCTTCTGTCTCTCTGCCTCCACTCCTGTAGGATTCCCTGAGATCTGCTGGAAAGGATTTGATGGAGACATCTTATTTAGAGCAGTGTTCTGCCCCCTCCCCTCCATAATTTCTGACTGTGGAACTCTAGTTTTGTTCCTATTTCCTGAAGGAGCAAACTTCTCTGATAATGGCTGATTAAGGCATTGATCTATGAATATGGCAGAATATCATTAGGACTCATTTTAAGGCTATTTTTTTGAAGACCAGTATTATTTAGCTTTAACCTAGGTCTCTGGGCTATCTAATCTCTCATTGATAAAGACACAAAATGTGTTGAATATGTTAAATTTTTTTTGCTTTTATAACCTTAATCATTTTATCATTCCATTTTCTTCATTTTATTTTATGTTAATTTGGAACTACTGATTAATTCAGTTGTGTGAATCAGAGGGATATTATTTAAGAATTGAATAAGAAATAATGAAGAATGGCTTCCCAGTCATGGACATGTTGTCAATCATTGCTAATCCACTAAATATCATATTCTGGACTGTCTTAAAAAGTACGGCAAATATATTAAAATATAAATACTCAAAATACTCAAAATATGAGAGTTTGAATTAGGAAAACCTATTTTAGATTGTTGATGTTCTTCAATAAATATCATACATCACACACACTGTAGTATTACTCCTATGAGCTTAGCAAAGTGGAATGATCACTTTTAAATATAGGAAGACTCAACTATGTACGCACACTTTATACTTCCATGCTTGACTATTAAATAGATTTTTTTTCTCCCAGGATCGGCATGAGTCATGAGTTGGAGGGAAAATAGAAAATTATTCTAATAAAACTTCCTGATTATGAGAAGCTACCACCAAGTGAAGAAATTATAATACCATTGTTAGAGACTGTGTTCTACTGGATTGTTTTCTTTCTCTTACATTCTAAAGTATTTACATAAGATGTTCTACACAATGAAAACATTTTAAATCATTTACCTGAATGTTACCATTGACCTTGTCTTGTACAAGTCAGTTATAATTGAGAGAATAACACAATCTGCACCTCACAAGAATGCATGGGAAAGTAGAAATACGACACATAGCCCAGTTTACTTTTTGATATATGTATTCTGTACTCTTTAAAGTTAGTTTTCTAAGGAAGATGTGACTTTCAGGTCCTTCTGGGGCCTTGTAAGTTTTCATAATTTCATGATTTTATGGGCCTTCCTTTTTCCATCAAGAGAGAATGTTAATATTCAGAGATAATACCTATATTAGCATGTGATCAGATGCTAAACAGCTAGAATCTAAACCACAAAGCAGAGTAAACTGTTGAGTTTGTGCTTAGGGTGCCTCCGTCTCCTTAATGACATGCCTTTAATGACCTAAAATCTTCCATCAGTCTCCACCTCCTACACAGTCCACTTTCACTCAGATGTAGCACCTTGGACAACAAAACTTTAACATAGCTGTCTCTGAGGAGCATCTCTCCAAACCATAGTTTGTGCTACATTCATGTTCTTTGTGTCTACTTGAATTTACAAGCATTGTAGATTTTCTGCAATAGTAAATCAGGAACATCACAAACATGGTGTGCAGACAGATAAGCAAAATAATGATAGCCATGAATTCCATGAAAGTCTTATCTGCCCATGCTCAAGCTTTCTTGCCAAATCAGCATCATTGTAAAACACAGGTTTGAAGAAAACTAGCAATAGTTTCAAGGTAAGCACATCTAACCATTATCCTAAAATTAGGATAACACATAAACACATTTACATGCATACATACATACATACATATACATATTTATACACACACACAGACACACATGCACATTGTTGTCATGCCATGCTCCATACAATATTTCAAGCATGAAGGTACTCAAATACAGTTACATGTATACCTAAAAAGACTTCAATATAGAAAATATTATTTTTCAAATGGGTTAGTGCCAGAAGTCTGCTTGCTGAGGTATGGGGTAGGTTATCTAAGTTCTTTCGTTTGGTTTTTTTCTAATTTTTGTTTTTTATATGTCTGTATTATACCTCAGTGCTTACACACAACAACAAATAAACAAAAATAATGTATACTTATTTGAAAATTACCTTAAAAACAAATAATAGGAACTACCATACCAAAAAAAAAAAAAAATACCCAAAAAACAAAAAAGCCAGCTAAAATTTAAGTTGGAAGGCACATATGGACTGTGTTAACAATTGTGAGCTATAGGTAATGCAATAGCGTAGGTTTATTGATTGCTTTTCTCTCTTGGTATTGAACCTAGAGGAAAACATACTTTATCGCATTCTTTTAAACCAATGGAATGTATAACTAGAATTCTATATAATTCTCCTCTATCTATATTTATAAGAATATTACTATATTAATAAGAAGTATTTCTGAGAGAACATAAGAAGGTTTTAGAATATTTAATATACTATTTCAAATTTTTTTCAATTATTCATTGATTTCATGTATTTCAATGTCTAATGTTAATTTCACCAATCTTTGTAGGTACTCAAAATAACAAGTGACAAATAAAATAATTTTCCTGTTTCCCAAAGTATTTCATTCATCAGATATTTACTGTGTTGATTATACTGTAACAGGAAAAAAATGAAACAACGTAGATCCCTAACCATAAGCTTTTGAGGTTGAAATAATGATGAGATGATTCAATGGGCTGGAGGGAGAGTCAAAGATATGAATAGGTCTTAGTAAATAGTGTAAGAAATCACTAATACTGAATTAAAAGAAGACTACAATCATGAAAAATGTTATAAGAAGACTTTATAACACAAGCTGTGGGAAGACAAGGTGACCAAAAGATTAGAAAAGCAAATCAATGGGACTTAATGCTCAGCTGAGAAATAGAGATACAAAATTGGTCAGCTTGTGGCTAAAGGCCAACAGAACACAAGGATGAAACCGTAGTCATGCACAATGTGATGATTCTAGACATCAGGGTGCAAATATCGATCCAGATACAGATATCTCACCCTTCAGAAATCAGCAAAGAAGGATCATACATCTAAATGTAACGTTTATATTTATCAAAATTTAGATGGTATCTTAAGACTATGTAAATTGACCTTTATGTGGCTGTTACATTTTAAAGGCAATAGCAAAACACAGTCTAAGAAAGACATGTTAAATAAGACTTCACTAAAACAAAACCTCTGCTATGCTTGATATGAAAAGGCATCTTTTCCAAATTATAAAAGAACAATGAATCTATACAATAATAATAACATGAAAAAGCAAAATCTAAAAACGAGAATAGAAAAAAGACCCAAATAGACATTTCAACAAATGAGGTCAATAAACTGATATAATAGTAAACCAGTATTAATAACTGAGAAAACTAAGAATTATGATCTAGAGTTCCAAGTCTTTCTTTTCCAAACAGATAAACAATAAATAAATCATATACAAATATAAGTAAATATATGTCTTGAAAAATGTTCTACATTATATGTTATTGAATAATTTCATATTAAAACATATGTGAAACATATGTGAATAAATACTATACAACTCTAGGATTGACTAAAATAAACTACTCACACCACCAAGTACTGGTTGGGATGTAGACCAACACAATGTTTCATTCATACAGGTCTAAATACAAAAGTGCGTAGTTCCTTTGGATGACACCATAGTACTTTTATACAAAGCTGAACACAATCTTACCATATAATGTAGTAATCATGCTTCTTAATATTCTCACAAGTGACCTTGAAATGTATTTTCCAAAGAGCTTGTCTAAGCTCTACTAACATTTTCTAAAGCTGACATAAACCACTTTTCCCTTCTTTAGATTAATCTATAAATTAGCAGTATTATACCCAAGGAGATAGGCCTTAATGGTAAATCAATGAATGGCCAAGTATACTAAGTGAAAGATTCCAATGTGAAAGATGCATATATTCTATGAGTCCAATAATATAACATTCTACATTCTAGACAGAGCAGAACTATGGAAACAGGTAAAGAGAGAGACAGAGAAAGAGAGAGAGAGAGAGAGAGAGAGAGAGAGAGAGAGAGAGGGAGGGAGGGAGAGGGAGAGACAGAGGGAGAGAGAGAGACAGACAGAGAGAGAGAGATAAAGAGACATAGAAAAGGAGAAACAGAGAGACTCAGAGAGACAGAGAAAGGCAGAGAGGTAAGGAGGGAGGAGGGATTGGAGGGAAGGAAGAAAAGGAAGAAAAGGAAGGAAAGGAAGGAAGGAAGGAAGGAAGGAAGGAAGGAAGGAAGGAAGGAAGGAAGGAAGGGTGGGTGGGTGTTGTCAGTGGATGTATCCTAAGGTAGATTTGTCATGATTGAATGAGTGGCGCTAAACCCATACAAATACAAACATTAACCAGACTCAATGGTATATATAAAAAAAAAAGAGTTTGATAGGAAGGACTGAAGGACATACTTGGTCAAACATATTTTATTCATATATAACAGTCTCAAGGAATAAAAATGATATTTAAAAGGACTAGTGGTTATGGAGGAAATCAAATAGTAATACACAAGAATTTAGGATATTAAATCTAGTTAATATAACAGTAGAGAAACAACATTATAGATACATACAAAACTACAGAATGCACAACTCAATGAGTGAAGAGGGATATAAACTGTGAACTTTGGAGGGTGTTGGCATATCAATATGTATTTGCAGTAACAAACACACCAGTTTGAAAATAAAAATTACTGGCCCACCAACCAGGCACGTAGATAGTTTGAAAAATATGCATACAACCTCCACCCTTTGCCTAGTTTTCCTCTAAACCAAACACGCTCTGTGAAATGAGTTTATTCTTTTAAACAGAAAATGTCGAGACAATGAACTTGTGTGTAGTAATCTTTAAATTCATGAAGACACAGATAATGTCTGAGTTATAATGTATTTGATAAAAGTATTGGCTTTCTTTTTTTGCTTTACAGGAAACACAATATAAGATGAAAGAATTTTAGAAATGATACTTGTAAGCAGAAACTCATTTTCGTATATTATGTACAATTTAAATGTACTCATATCTTTGTTCTTTTAATGAGTGGTAAACATTTTCTTTTCATGGGAGATTTCCTAGTTACTCTGAGAATAATATCTTTAACAGGTTGCTCACTCATCCCTTCCTACGTTCAAACTTTGTATCTGTCCTTCTCTTAGCTCAAATCAATAACAAGGAAAAAGTTGTCTCTCCCTTCCCAAATTTTTATTTGTTGTTTAATATGATTGCTATTTGTTAATTACACATTTTTCATTTTGGCTCTTCATATGTTTTTGTTTTTCTTTTCAAAATTCATAACCGAGTCATGCAGTTCTCAGATATTTATCCATGATCTTAGTTACTCTTAGCAAATCTTCTTATAACATTAGATGAGGGAGTGTGATTTCATGGTTGAGAAGATTGCTGTAGACTCTTATAGATGTGTGGAATGTACAGAGATTTGCATAGATGGTGAAAATTAATGATAAATATACTGCTCTTTAAAAACTATAATTAAAAAATCCTCTATGTGCCGATTAAAATGCAGGCCAGTAGAGGAATCTCTATCTGCATTCGGTCTCCTTGATCATTGAATTCTCTCCAGGAAATGTGACCAAGCATGACTCTCTAGACTAGTACTTCAAATGAAGTGCATACAGCCAAGCCTCTTTTATATTTGTTCTGTAATTAAAAAACAAATAAAACTCATTTCAGAAGCACAATGTGTGGCCTGAAAATATCAACTCCTTGCCCTTTCCCACTCTCCACTGATGCAGATCGTCTGTGGCTCCGCTGAGGAAGCTCACAATGAAGGAAGAATACAGGGTTTGTTCACCATTTGTAGCATTCGCCATCACATAAGACTTTATCAATACAAAATAATTTTCAACTTTTATCTGGTACAAAACTTCTGATTGCTGACACACAACAGGTACATCAGTGTCCCCCAAAATAACATCTTTAAAGGTTCCATGATGAGCATTTTTAAAAGCCAATTCAAGTTCAGTGGTATGTATCTATTGTTGTCTGATGCAGGAATGCCCACATGTAATGTTTGCACAGCATTTACAAAAATAAAAAGCTAATAAGTTTATTCAAACTAATATTGTGTATATATGTCATACACAAATATATATGTACTATACACAAATGCACACATATGTTCCATTCACTAGATAAAAGTCTAGATTAATTTGTTAGAAAAACATCTTTCTACTGATTCCAATGAAACTCGATTTATAGTCTTGAAACTTAAGTAAATGTAAAATTTTTCATTTCAGAAATTTTACTCATTTAGGTTATTTTATTCATATGCAGTCTAGTGCTTTAAGGAGTGTCAGTTGAATGTATGAGTATTTTACGATACCTGTGTACATCCAAGTACTATCTGCTATGTGGCTTTACCTTACCAAAATATAATATTCAATGAAAGCATCATAATGAATATAATTCTAATTCTTAGTTACATTCCTGCCAAAGAATAAAGAATATGTCATAAAACATAAGGGTTTCTGATTGCAGAATCTAGCCAAATGTCTCTTTTCAGTATTCTTTATTACTGTGCTCTGGGCTTTCAGCTATGATTCAATAACAACAACAACAACAAAACCCATACTTTTATACATACAACATGAAGATTTTTTAGGTCTTTAGTCCTAATAAATTTTTCACAGAGTAGTCACACTGCATTATGTACTAAATGTAGTTTGGGGTGGCTCAAAATATAATCATAAGTTGCATGGCATTTTCTGTACAGGACTCGGGCATCATTGAATTTCTTATCTACGGGGAACCCAAAACAACATAACACAGATGGTGAGAAAATAACTGCAATTGATTGCAGGCTCCTTTCCAAATAGAGTGTTTCCAATTCATCATCTTCCTTGGGAATGCTCGAAGCAGAGCTTGCTTTCCTACTTTGTCTGATTCCAAAAAATGTGAACGTAGGTTGGAATTCCATCCTTAGCTCTGTTTTATTCTCCCTACTGCATCCGAAGGATGAGATCTACTCTCCTAGGTCCAACTGCCATCTATGGACTGAAGACTTCCAGAGATGAAATTCCAGCTGAGAATCTTGCACGACACTCAGAAAGTGAGTGGCTACTGGGGCTCCGCACACCTGGGCTTGGATTATGAACAGCACCTGAAGCTCATTATCTGTAAAAGCAAGTCCATAATTCTTGTGGCAAACCTGCTTGTACTTTGACACCATCTCATTTGATACAATTCACATTTTTAATGTGCTTTGCAGTATAAAAAAAAATATCTTTGGCACTTTCAGCTCTACTTTAACTGTTAAACTTAATGATTTACAAAAATCTAGGAAACGCTTATGAGTCCCTGTACGTAAATATGAATATGGCAGCAGAGGCCAGCACTTGCTGTCACAAGCCCTGAAGGTGGAATTCTAGGCAGCTGTGGGCCACCACATGTGGAGTATATGGAATGGGACTCTGATTCTTTGCAGGACCAACCCTCAGTGTTAACCGCTGAACAAGATCTCCATCTCTGCTTTCGTATGAGGATGGGGAATACCCACTCCGTTAAGGTCATGAGACAGTATATAAAAGTTAAGTATGATAAAAAATCGTTTGATTGAACTTACAGCCGGATACAATTGATATAAAGACTATTATGCTATCAGGCTCTGTCTTAGCATTTTATAAGGAGAAGCCACGCTAAGCTTGGCTTTGGGAATGTGTTTTCTAGGGGCACCCATGTTATGAAGTAATGCTGCTTGCATCTTCTTCCCCTCCTGGCTCATCCTATTCAATTCTTTTACCAGGTCCAATATTCTAATCTTCCTGTAGCAATCTCACTTAGGAAATGTTTTTTCTTTTCTAGAATGTTCTTCTTCAAATTATCTTCAGGCCTAAGATACCTCCTATAAATCTTTAAAAACCATGCTTCTATAGTAAGCTTCTCTCCTAAGATTAACAAAAACTGCAGTTCCATCTGACATCATTCTTTATTTTCCTTGTCCCAAGCACTGATAACAGCCACAGATGGAGGTTGTATCGATGAATTATATAATACTTGCACATTCCCTGTCTCCTTGCTTCCAGAAGACTACAAATTCTATTATGACCATTTTTGTTTTCTGTTTGTACACTACTCTGTCTCCAGGCCACATTTATTGTTCAGAGAATACTAAGTAGTTGAGAGTGACTAGAAGGAAGAGGCGGACTGATTGTGGAGCTTTGACTGCTAATTGTATTTACAGTGTCTTATAGCACGACAAGGAGTTAACAAACTTTCACATAAATTCCCTTAAGCTAGACAAGATTAATTATGTAGTGATAGTCATTTATAATTGTGATAAAATTTTAGACGGTGTGATTTGGATAGAAAATGCCTCATGTGCTTCTGTTGTAAATTAGTTGCCTGATGATGTTGCTGCTTAGAACATCAAAGAAGTAGAGTCTTTCTGAAGGAAATGAATAGGCTTTGAACTTCTATAACTGTCCTGTTTCTGCTTCCTGATTAGAGATCCAATATAACAAACCATCTCTCATTATAGCTGCCATGTCTCACCTACCAAGGTGGATTGTATCCATTTGAACTAGGCTTGAACTGTGAGCTAAAATTAACCATTCTAAAATTGCTTTCTTTAAAAGAATATTAACAGTCATTTAATTATCTAGACTTGTGTCTGTGTATATGTGGGTTTGTGTATGAGAGTGGACTATCTGTGGAAACCCAAAGAGAGTGGTGGGTAACCTGGATCTGGAGTTACAAATAGAAAGAAACTATGCAATGTAGGGGCTAGGAAGTGAATTTGTGATCTCCGAAAAGGCAGTATACATGCTTATCTGCAGAGCTGTTTATCCAGCTCTCTAAATTACTCCTGAGCTGTCTGTCCAGCTCGTTAAATTACACCTTGTCAGCCATTTTGTCATAGGAATGAGAAAAGGAACTAATGCAATAATACACCATCTAACTGAAGGATTTTACTGTGTATGAATGATAATCCCTTGTGTAATTAACCTAGTTTCGGTGATTGATATTATCATATTTCTTTTTATAATGAAGTATGCCTAGGAAACACTAAGGAGATTGCTTTCTGGACCAGTTATTAGAAATCACTAGAACAATTGAAATATGATCTTTTTATAGCTTTTCCCCTTACATACATCTTATTTCTTTGTGCAGTTGAATAAAAGAATGAAGAATTGAGGGGAATTCTTGTAAGGTCAATAAAACCTTACAAGAGCTTTCTCATAGTTGAAAAAGTTTCAGCAATTTCTTGAAAAAATAAAAGCACTCTGTGATTGGATGTAAGGCCGACTCCAGGAGAGTACCATGCCTGATACTGCCCTGGTGGTCAAGAATCCACACCAATTGCCTTACAGAAGTTTTTCAGTTTCATGGGGTCGCATTTATTATTGTTGATCTTAGTGCCTGAGCCATTGGTGTTCTGTTAAGGAAATTCTCTTCGGTACCAATGACTTCAAGGTTATTTCCACTTTCCCTTCCGTGACATTTAGTACATCCAGTTTTATATTGAGGTTCTTGACCCACTTGGACTTGAGTTTTGTGCTCGGTGGTAAATATAGTTCATTTCACATTCTTCTCCATGCAAATCAGCACCATTTGTTGAAAATGTTTTCTTTTTTTCCATTGTATGCTGTTGGCTTCTTTGTCAAAAATCAACTATGTAGGTTTATTTCTGGGTCTTTTATTCAATTCCATTGATCAACATGTCTGTTTATATACTTAGATGCAATTTTAACCACTATTGCTCTGTAGTACAGCTTGAAAGCAGGGTCATGATACCTCCAGAATTTTTTACAGAATTATTTTGGCTATTTTGGATTTTTGTTTTTCTATATGAAGTTGAGAATTGTTCTTTCAAAGTCTGTAAAGAATTGTGTGGCTACCTTGGGAGATGATGTGCCTAGCCCGGCAGAGACTTGATGTTCCAAGGTCAGGGGATGCACAGAATGGGCCTCCACCCTCTCAGAGGGAAAGGGAAGGGAGAAAGATGGACAGTGTAAGGAGGAGGCAATAATCAGATGTAAAGTGAATAAATACACTAATTAATGGAAAAAATAAAAGAGTGTTTCTATCTCCGCAATAAGCACTCAAAGGCCAAGACAAAACAAACCCAGTGGTGCTCTTGGAGATTTGTGTGTGTGTCAGAATTGCTTTATTTGGGGCTTTTTCCTGGTATATTAATTGTATTATATAGTTTCTCATTTTGAATTTTATTATAAAATATTTTTCTTATTTTTCCAGTTGGTTGTTGGTTTTTTTTTGTTTTTTTTTTTTTGTTTTGTTTTTTTGTTTGTTTTGGTTTTTTTGGTTTTTTTTGTTTTTTTGTTTTTGTTTGTTTTTTTGGTGTTGTTTTGCTTTTCCTGAAAAAGGAACAGTAGAGAAACCAGGATCAAAATACATTGCATGAAAAAAAGCTATTGTCAAGAAAAAAAAATGCACAGAAATTCCTCAGGTTCCTAAGTAGATATTTTTTTGTAAATTCATTAATAAAAAATGCTTCCAAAATAGCTATTGTACAAAGATATAGGAACATAATACCTAGAAGTTACATTTCAAAATACCTCTTGACTTTGAGGCTGTAATCTTAAAAGTATGCCAATGTCTCTGTGAAGTGTGACTATTATTATCGACTTACATTCACTGCCCCTTGAAGCTCTTCATCAAGCAGAAGAGAATAATTGTGTGAGTTGTTTTTCCCATAATATGGGAATTATTGAAAAATAAAGGCTCTTTTGTGTCATTTGTATTCATAAATTTTAGAGCCAGTCTGATTATCACAGAAGTTTCAGGATTTATTTCGTCAAACTTGGAGATTTTCTGAATTAGATTTAAAAACATTGCGTTCCTAATCACCTGACAGAAGTATACCCTCAGAGCGTTCTTGGTGTCGGCTCTACCATGGTAGAAGTGGGATAGCTGAGTCTACCTATCATGCAGAGGAAGAATTCCCAGTGCTCACACCCTGACACCTTCAGAAGCTTATCACCTGACATTTGCCATGCCAATCTGTTTGATCTTTTGTTATCCCTCTTCTGACTTGTAATTGTTTGATTCCCACAGTAATTCCCTAGGGTCAATGTTTTACAGGGAGCTTCTCTAACTCAAACACAAATCATTCCTCAACCTGGCTGCAAACTGTCCAATGTGAAACACCAGGAAAGAAAGCACAAAAGACCACAACTGACAAGCTGTCACTGAGCCGGCTTTTCCACTGACAAATGATGGTCTGGGTGAAAGCCAGAAAAGTTCTTACGCCCTGAGACAGAGTGTGTGTGAAGCAACCATTCCTTTTATTTCAATGGACATCTTTCTATGGATTCATGTTATAGATGTCTGAGATGGCAATGTCCAAACTCTAGCATGTTTCATTATTATTTAATCTATGAACTGCTAGTTTATTAATCTTTTAATCTACCGCTTAAATAATTGAGATTGCCTTTTAGAATTGGAGTTTCTAGAAACAATGTCACTTTCGTATTTTAGCTGTTTTTCACTTGTGATTATTCATCACAGTGATTATTTTTTGTGACTCACTAGGTAAGTAAATCTTGGTTTATAGTTTGTGATATGTTCTGTTTTAGAAAATCCTATCTATGCAAAGGAGTCATTTCAATCATTTTCATAGAAACCAATGATCAAGTTACACCAAGAGAAAATATTTATATATTAGCAACTTACAATAAATCTTGCTGTTTTGTGAGATATAATATATCTTATGTACTAGTCACAAAAATTCATGTGTCAGAGTTGATTAAATATTTTAGAATAGTTATAAATTTTAAGCTTAAACATTTCATTGCATGCATATAAGTGTTTGACTGCATGTATATATGTGCACCATGTACATGCCTAGTACACACACAGACCAGAAAGATGTTCAGGAGACCCAAGAACTAGATTTAGAGATGTTAGTGCTGGTACCAAATCCCTATCTTTAGCAAGAAGATTAAGTGTCTTAACTTCCTATCCAACTCTCCAACCCCATAAATTTATTCTACAAAATTTCAGTTTTTAAATTGTATAACATGAATTATTTATTTATTTACTTTTTTAATGTGTGCACACACACATACACATATACATGAGTGACACTGAATATATGGAAGTCAGAGGAAAGTTTGATCTTGCTGAAGTGTGTACATTTCTTCTACCACATGAGTCTCAGGCTCCAAACAAAGGTCATCAGGCTTAGGAACAGACAAGTAAGTTCTTAGATTTCAATGAAGTAAACATTTGGCTTTCAAGTATATATTTAGTCATGAACTTAAAACATTTAAGGTGGTCAGGCAGTGGTGGCGCACACCTTTAATCCTAGTACTTGGGAGGCAGAGGTAGGCAGATTTATGAGTTCAAGGCCAGCCTGGTCTACAAAGTGAGCTCCAGGATAGCCAGGGCTACACAGAGAAAAAAAAAAAAAACAAATTTAAGTCATTGAAATATTTTACTTTTTATTTCAGTTCATTCTTTATTAAAATAAATAAATTTACTGTGTATTGAACATGTAAATGATAAAATGATTGGATGCTCCATCTACAAGGCAAACATTAACTAGATAGATATTTAAGTAAGAGAAAACCCTATTTCTAGGAAATTTAATCATAGTTGAAATTATGTCCTGGATCGCTTGTGCAGATTTGTCCCCTGCCAAACAAGTGGGCCATTTTCTAAACTTTGGTAATTATTCTAACTTTAATGGAGGAACCCTATAAAGGAATGCTCAGATCAACATATAGCCAGCATGTCATGCAGATAGAAATGTTTAGCTATCAGTACATGAAGAATATGTATTATTAATATTATAACTTTTAGTTATCAAATCAGGAAAAATATTTCATTTCGTGTTTAATTTTTCAGGAGTCAATATTTAGATGAGTTTCTTTCAGGAGACATAAAGGTATACTATTATTAATGCTACTGCTATTTACCAATACATATGTAAATACTACATATTTTGGCAGAAAGTGCATGATATTTGTGTAACCTTTTATAAAGAATGTAGAGCACCTGGTAAGATGGCACAATGATAGAGTGGTAGAGAGCCTGCCTTCAATATGCAATGATGCAAGGTCTAGACTCAATCTCCAACAGTGCCTAAAACTGAAAATAATTGTATTTCCATGAATCTTTATAAAAAGGAGAACAACATTTTTCTTTTTTTTTTTTTTTTTTTTTTGGTTTTTGGAGACAGGGTTTCTCTGTGTAGCCCTGGCTGTCCTGGACTCACTCTGTAGACCAGGCTGGCCTCGAACTCAGAAATCCACCTGCCTCTGCCTCCCAGGTGCTGGGATTAAAGGCGTGCGCCACCACTGCCCAGCACAACATTTTTCTTGAAGTGACTAAATAACATAGTTACTTTAGATTAAAAAAAATATTGAGGTGTGAAATAAGTAAATTAAACAGGAAACAAAGTGCTGTAACTTACACCCACTCGAGTTGGAATTCTCAAGTTCCCAGTGAAGCCAAGTGAATGATGCATAATTGCACCTTAAATTAGACTTTTGAAGTGATTAACCTCCCTAGCATTGCTTGTTTCATGAATATATTATTGTAAATGATCAAAACAGTATTTGTTGAGAAATGTTAAAGACTTGGGTTATTTTTGTTTGTTTTATATAAGTTCTTAAAAAGAATTTATAAGTAAACTTAGGAAAACCTAATAGATTTGTTTTTTACACTTTATCCAAGTGAGTATATTTACTATAGAAAATGATTCTATAGAAGCTAGAGATGAGTGACCGGTACATTAAATCTAAACAATGATCTCATAATGCGATTACTGAAGGCATCCTTCTTGACCTTGTGGAACAGAAGGACAACCTGAGATCTGGAAAAGCAGAGGACAAATTTCGGGCCATGGATGGAACGATTCCCTTCTTTGCATTAGCAAGATGAGGGTTTCCCTGAGCTGAAGACCACAGTTGGTCTCTGAAAAAAGGAAGATGTAAATGTTTAGGTTTATATTGCTGAAAAGTGAGGAAATGAAAATGAGAGGAAATGTCTGCTTCAGTGTCGTGATTATGAAGAAAAAAAGGTTTTGTTATAGGAAGACAGGAGAAATAATCCTGTGGTGGTTACATCTTGATATAAATTCTTTTTGTTCTTTCTTGGGATGGGTCTCACCATACTTGCAGAGACAAAGTATGGAACCTAGACTGAAGGAAGTAGACGTTTCATTAGAGACTGCAAAAGAGAAAAGGGCAGTGTTAACACAAATGGGGACAAAAGATTACTTTCTGAAATATCCCTTTCCTAGAAGTCTGAATTTCTGTTCACAACACTGGCAGTTTAGCTGCTGGGAATACCACTTCCGTGCTGAATAAAAACATGTAAGTAGAGCAAAGGCTGACAACTATGTGTGGAGGAAAAAAAATCGTATTTAAAGAAAACAGTAAAGAATAGCCAAGCATGAAGTATGAAAGGAGCTGTTTATGTTGAATTCAGCCTTATAAATAAACAAAATTCTTTCCTCTCATAGTATCAGTGTAAATTAGGCAGAGTCAGAAACTATCAGAATCAAAAGTACTCCTTGTCTTATTGATAGAGATTTATATCTGTGTGTGTTAGAAAGAAGTATTCAAAATTTCATTCAAAAATTTAAAACACTTAGTATAGGAATGTGTGATGATTAAAAATGCATATCCACACAAATATATAAATTTGTTATAAACAAATATTTGCCTTCATAAGTAAAAGTCTAATAGTTACAGTAAAAATAAAAGTACTTAGAAAATGTTTTTAAAAATCTAAAAATATAGATAACTTTACAGTAAATGAACATGCATTAAGAAAAAAGTGATGGTCTCAAGTTTCATCAATCATTTAAATTTTAGTTAATGCTTTAATTTTTTCACTTTGCTCTCTTTCAAATTCATTGCCTCTATTTTTTAAATATATAACTGCATCCTACATATTTATCTTTATACCCACAGATAAGTGCAGGATTCACCACTCATCAAAGAAATTTCTACTTGCAAAAATGGATACCATTACAGAAAACAAGTATTCATAATGTAGAGAGCTTATGACTTTATAATGATGTCCGTGCCTGATCTGATGACCTTTGTATATCATTATCTACTAAGTGTTATGTGTGTTTTAATACATTCCATTTAAAACATACATTCTTACTGATTCTTTGAGAATTTCAGACATGAGCACTATGTAATTTGATCAAATCCACCAAGGGTCCTATTTCCACCCTCCAACTGTTTCTGGTGTCTACTATCGTGTTCCCCTCACAATTTCCTGTGTCCAGTTCATAGTGTCTGTCCATCAAAGAATGGACAACCTGCCAGTGGACATAATCCCCAAGGAAAGAGACTATTGTTTCCATAGCCACCACACATGCCAGTAGTCCTCAAGTAAGGCTGGGTCCTTTTGATCAGCTTCCATCCTCCATGATAGAATTTTGAGTGCCTTGATCTTAGGTAAGGCCTTTTAGGTAACCACCATTCCTGTGAATTCATGAGCGCTCCTACCATGCCTTGTTCCCAAATCTTCATTCCATAACACTCCTAACATCCCTCAGTTCCTCCATTCTTACTATCCCCTTGCTTCTATGAAGTATCCTAAAATACTTCATGAGGATCTCACGCTACATGAGTAGGACAGGGAAACTGAAGTCAGAGTGTTTGCCCGCTGTCATCTATTCTTAGAGATGTAGCAGTTTTAAATCTCTTCTTTCAGTGTGACCCACTACCAAGTGAAGCTTCTCATATTTGACACATACGAGAGAGGCAGTTTGGCAACTCAATTGATTGTTTAATAAAGTAGCAACAGAAGGTTTTACCGTAGGGCATTTAAGCTATATACTAACTTAATAACAAACCTTGGTTAAGCAAAAGTAACATAGATCATAATTTCTTAATTTTTCATTTATGGGAACAAAGCATATGGTGGTGTTTATTGCAGTAAGTTAACAAAATTCATTTTTAAAATTTATTTTCAAACCACTTCCTAGAATCTATGTATGTGTCTAAGTGTCTGGTGTTAACGTTTTGCCTCTCAATTTTGTCTCATTTTATGAATTCAGACATTCTTCTTTATAATAGGCAGAGATTAGCTTCTTTTTCCTATTTCACATATCCTCGGCAGTAAGTCACCCCTGCTTATGTCTACATCACAGAGTAAAATGGGCCATTAAAATGCTCTGTTAAGATATTTCGAAGAAGACATAATTCAAAGCAATCAACTTTTCCACAGAGATTGAGTAACTCATATAATAATAGACTATCCTAAGAGTGGTGGAGATGCTACAATGAGAAGTACTTTCAATGAATATTATACCCACCCACAATCATTTTCTCAGGGTCTGGTTTTAGTAAGAGGACTTTATACTCTTTTTTTCACACATGAAGCTATCAGGGTTTAATGCATTTAAAGAAATATCCTATGAAGTTAATGACAAACATTGAAAATGCCATTGTAATTTTACTGGCTCTGGAATTTTCTCAAATTGTCTAAAATTTTGCCTAATTTGTTTTTCTACGTTCAGGCACATGGGGAATGGAGTCTTGCTAGATAACTAGGAAAGCACTGTGCCTTTACAAAGTTTTAAAATATTAAAACTGTGCTGAAAACATAAAAGTCAATAATTTGGTAGTAAATTGAACAGTTTTCCTCTCTTAAAATATACAACATTTAGGTACTTTGCAACTAAAGCAAAAACGAACATCTGTAATTTCCCTTCTGTTCAATTTAAGATCCCACAGGCATGACAATCAAAGTTGTATCTAGTTTCTAAGCATGTTTTTCATTCACCGTTTAATTTTATGATCTTTGTTCCATTTGCAGAAATGGAAAAAAATCATCATGCCTCATTGCATCATACATAAAGATAAATGAGAGATAAAATAGAAAATAGATACATACAGTATAGATAGAGGTAATAGATGATTGATAGATACATAGATACATAGATAGATATGTAGATAATTTTAAAGTGGTATTTTTTGAAAACTGAGCTGATAACCTATAATTTTGGGTGTTATTATTTCACAAATTAAATGTATATCATTTTCATGGATGCCATTTTTAATTTTATTTTTTCTTACTTATTCACTTTATACCCTGTTGTCTCTCTCCCCTACCCTCTCCCACAATCCTTCCCCCACCCTCCTCTCCTTCTCCTCTGAGCAAGTGTGGATCCTCCTGTCTATCTCCCCTACCATGGCACTTCATGTCTTTGTGAGACTAGGCGCTTTCTTTCCCAGTGAGGCCAGACAAGGCAGCCCAGCTAGTAGAACATACTCCACATACAGGCAACAGCTTTTGGGATAGGCTTGTTCCAGTTGTTCAGGACCCACCTGAAGGTCAAGCTACACATCTACTACATATGATCTGGGAGGTGTAGGTCCAGCCTGTGCATGTTCTTTGGTTGGTAGTTCAGACACTGAAAGTGCCAAGGCCCCAAGGGTCCAGGTTAGTTGACATTGTTGGTCATCCTGTGGAGTTCCTATCCCCTTCAGGGCCTGAAATCCTTCCTCCAATTCTTCATAAGAGTCTCCAAGCTCCATCCACTGTTTGGCTATGGGTGTCTGTATCTGTCTGAGTCAGCTGCTAGGTGGAGCCTCTCAGAGGACAACATGCTCCTTTCTGCAAGCATAACAGAGTGCCAGTACTAGTACTAGACATTGGTGCTTGTCCATGGGATGGGTCTCAAACTGGGCTGGTTACTGGGTGGCCATTCCTTTAGTCTCTACTCAATCCCTCATCCCTGCATTTCTTGTAGACAGGAAAAATTTTGGGTTGAAAGCTTTGTGGGTTAGTTGGTGTCTCTGTCACTTCAATAGGGTTCCTGTCTGGTTCCATATACCCAATGTAATTATTCACAGCTAAAGTCACCCCTATTGATTCTTGGGTGCCTCATTTATCCCAGATCTCTATCTAATTATGGAGATGTCCCCCATCTCCTTACCTCTGTCAGCTGCAGATTTCCATTCATTTTCATGGTCATCTAATCATCTTTCCTATCATTCCCCACATCTGATTCTGAATCCCCTAGCCCATTCCTTATGCCCCTTCCTCCCTCCATCTACCTCTTATGACTATTTTATTTCCCCTTCTAAGTAAGATTCAATCTTCTTCACTCAAGCCTTCCTTCCTGTTTAGCTTCTTTGGGTATAACATGATACCTCTATTTTATAACTAATACCCACTTATAAGTGAACACAAAGCATGCATGTCCTTTTGGCACTGGTTTACCTCATTCAGGACAGTATTCTAAAGATCCATCCATTTGCCTGAAAATTCATGATGTCTTAGCTTTCAAACTGAATAGTTTCCCATGGTGTAGATGTACCACATTTCTTTATCCATTCTTCAATTGAGGGACACTTACGTTGTTTCTAGTTTCTGGCTATTACAAATAAAGCTGCTATGAACATAGTTGAGCGAGTGTCTTTGTGAGATGTTGAAGCATCTTTTGGATATACACCCAAGAGTGTTCTAGCTGGGTTGTGAGGTATAACTACTCCCAATTTTCTGAGAAAACACCACGATGATTTCCAAAGTGGTTGTATAAGTTTGACTCCCACCAGCAATGGAGGAACGTTCCCTTTGCTCCGCACCCTTGCCAGTTTGTGCTATCTCTTGAGATTTTTATCTTAGCCATTCTTGGAGTACAAGATGGAAGCTCATGATTGTTTTGATTTACATTTCCCTTGTGACTAAGGAACATTTTTAAGTGATTTTTTTTAATCAAAGTTTACTTTTTTTATATTTTACACTCCACATTTGGTTCACCTCCACCTCAGATCCACCCTCCTCCCCACTCCCCTGTCTACATGTAGATGTCCCCACTCCCATCCCACCTGAGCTTTAAATTCCCTGGGGCTTCCAGTCTCTTGAGGGTTAGGTGCATCATCTCTGAATGAACACAGACCCAGAAGTCCTCTACTGTATGTGTGTTGTGGGCCTCATAACAGCTGGTGTATACTGTCTCTTTGGTGGTCCAGTGTTTGAGAGATCTCCGGGGTCCAGATGAATTGAAACTACTGGTCCTCCTACAGGATTGCCCTTCTTCTCAGCTTCTTTAAGCCTTCCCTAATTCAACAACAGAGGCTAGCAGCTTCTGTCCATTGGTTGGGTGCAAATATCTGCATCTGACTCTTTTAGCTGCTTGTTGGGTCTTTCCGGAGGGACAGTAGCCTCAGTAATAGTGTCAGGCCTTGGGAACTTCCCTTGAGCTGGATCCTACTTTGGGCCTGTTGCTTGACCTTCTTTTCCTCAGGTTCCTCTCCATTTCCATCCATCTTTCAGACAGGAACAATTATGGGTCAGAAATGTGACTGTGGGATGGTAACCTCATCCCTCACTTGATGCCCTGTCTTCCTGCTAGAGGTAGGCTCTCTAAGTTCCCTCTCCTTACTGTCGGGCATTTCATCTAAGATCCCTCCCTTTGAGTCCTGAGTATCTCACCTCCCAGGACTCTGGTGCATTCTTGACCATTCAAGATTCCTCTGTTGAGAACTCTCAGTTTAGTTCTGTACTCCCTTTTAAATTGGGTTATAGGCAAACGATACTGTCAATAGGACAAATTGGCAGCCAAAAGTTTAAGAAAATATCTTCACCAACACTGAATCTGATAGAGGGCAGATATCCAAAATTTATAAAAAACTAAAGTTAGACAACAACAACCCAAATCATGTATGTCTTTTGATGAATGTATGTTAGTGTTTCTTTTAGGTATAGGATTTCTGGATCATTGAAAATGCTTAACTGCAAATGCATGATATTTTAACTTATTACATTTAGTGTCCAAACCTTTATTCTTTCAGCCTTTATAATATATAATAGATATTCTGATTGTATGAATGAATCTCATTATAAAAACTGATAAATGAAAATAGACTTTCATAAAGAATCATTTAGAAAATGTTTTATAACTCCCTGTCCAAATATTTTATACATTTTCAATAAACTATCTTTTTCCTTTAATGTCTTTTTATAGTGACTGTACATATCAAATATTAGATCATGGCCCTAAACTTTCAGTGTTTTGTGATGACTGAATACATTTTATGTCTAAACAATTTCATTGTTTAGAGTGCATTCTCTTTTTTTTCCAGAAAAAAATGCTTTTCCAAATTCCAAATGATATTCCCACTATATTATCTTCTAAAAGTTTTATTGATTTATACTTTATCTTTCTGCTTATGATACTTCTTGTGACACGTTTTGGATATCATATTAATTGGGTGATAAGTTGGTTCTCATAAACCTACCCAATTGAGCCGGTGTCCTTTACAAACACATTTGTAACTCTGCAGAAAATGTCATTGGTCTCAGGGGTAAAATTTACAGGTTTTAACAACTGAAATTCATTTTTTCATTTTTTTGCAGTTGTACATTACCAGATTTATAAAGGTTAATTTTATTCTCATTTTTCCAGAAGACTCATTCATAGCTAAATTAAATCCCTGATTTAATTTGTTATGAGATTGTCTTAGTTTGCCTTTGCATATTACTGATAGATTTGTTACTTATTTTATAAGTAAAATATTGACTTTTATTGTTAAAACAGAAATGAACTCCTGGAATAATTCCGATTTAATTATATTATAGAATCCCTTTCATTTATTTAGATGATATATACTGTAATCTTCATTGCTTCTATATTAAAGTGAAAGGCTGTGATGCAATTTTTTCTTCTGTTCATGTTTTAGCAATGGTCAGGAGGTAAAATTACTGTGTTCGTTTGAGGCTGGTGTTTTGTTTGTTTGCTTGTTTGTTTTGTTCACTTTTTTATTTAAAAGGATGTCTAAGTAATTAAACTATTTGGAATATATAAAATTATAAATATAAGATTACCTTATTGTTTTTAACTTTTGTGATCTTGAGCAAGTTAGCCTGCAGTTTAGGACTTCATTTATCAAAGCTCCTGATGTCAAGAAGGAACTCAAGAAGGCCAGTCTTAGTCACTTTTAGTGCTGATGTGATAAAACACTCTGACTAAGGCAACATAAAGAAGAATTTATCTTAAATCTTCAGGATAGAGTGCAAAGTGGGCGGAAAGTTGAGGCAGCCAGATCTTCAAACAGTAGTTAGTTCACAATGAGAAACAGAGAGGAATGACTTCAAACATGCTTCAAGCTTCATTTCTCCACTAATATAGGTTCAGAATCTCAGTCAGGGAATCATTTGACAAACCATAAGCCAATCTCTCCACCTCAATTCATGTAATCAAGATTATTCTCCTAACACAAGTCTAGCCATCATCACCCAAGGTGATTCTAGATTCTTTCAAGTTGACAATTAACTATAAATCTCTAATCTGAATGAAATTTGTATATGCCCAATCTACATGTTTTTATGGGCAGGTATTATTAGCAATGTCTCTATTTTATATATGAATTTATCTAAAGGCAATTTCATTAAAAGAATGTCTGGCATAGAAAGCTCACTGTAGGGAATGGCAGTATCTCCTCCCCTCTGATTCAGTGAAGCCTATCTTGCCTTGATTATATTATGAAATATTCAAGCAGTTTTTTTTTTATGGTCTACACTCATCTATAATAATTTTTAGTAAGAGGCTAGCAAGACAAAATTTACTCAAACAGGTCCAGAACTTGGTATCCTAATTGGTTCTTATGTATTGTTATTCAGATGAAGACTAATATTCTCATTATCTTATTTTTCTATTCTTATAACTCATTAATATTTATAGCTATCAACATGAAAGATTTTCTTTGCAAAAGCAATTAAATGCAGTGCTTGTTTTTAAAGCCTTTATTCAAGTTCTCCTTTTTTCACAGCCCACAGAAGTAGAAACAATAAATTAAACTTTTATTCTGCTCTTACTTTAGCCTTTTCTCAACATCAACAAATGGCTTTAGTACTAGTTCTACTACTATATGTACACCATTAAAATGCTCTTCTCCTCTAGATCTCAAGCTTCTCTGAAAACTTTATGTGCTGTGAATTTTTAATGAACAAGGAAAACAGCACTATATATTGAGTTTGGGAAAGAAAGAAAGAGTATGTGCTGGCAACACTTGATATCTTCCTGATGCCGTGGTATTTTTCAATCGTTTATGATCTTATGACTCGTAAGTTATTCCTGAGGATACATTTATTATTGAGATCAAAGATTTCAATGAAAATGAAATAATGGCTTGTCATTATTAGGTCCATCATTTTTGTTGATATCTGAGTTATTCTTTAAATTAAAACAAATTTTAGGGTCCTTTTGGACTGGAACCATCATTAAAGCTTATGTACTAAAAACTGACCTTCTGTCTCAAGTTGACTTTTGTCAACTTATATAAAGGGTGTGAACATTGATTCTCTAACTTCTGACTACTAGAATGTAATGCAGTGCTAACTGAACAATAAGGTTTAGTACTGTGCTTTTCTGAAAAGCACGGTCTATTTTATAATGAGAGGAAACATTTCTTCATACTGAATTGCGAACAAGGGCAAAGCTTTAATGGATCTATGAAATATGTGGCAGCAGATGATACATATCCCTTCATTTGAAACTCAAGAATAAAATATCATGATAGCAATGATGAACAGATTATATATTATCTCTCAATTGTTCTGTGCCACAATACAACATATTTTATTGTATATAGTCAATTATTAATATGTAATTATGTCTATTATTATTGACTTTCCTGGAAAAATTAGGAATTGGTATTCAAATTTTAGGACCATAATTGTCCTTGACTTGTACAATGAAACAAAACAAAAAAACAGAAAACACAGAATACAGGTTTTAGGCACAATATTATTTATTTACTCAAAGATATGCTTTATTTTCTTAAGATGGGTAACTTGCTCAAAATAATATATCTTAATAGATGAAAATTCTTCTGCAAACAACACTTCTATTCCCTAATAATAGTATGAAAATATTCTGTTATGGTTGAATTTCTTTTTATTTGAGATTATCTTTTATCCTTTGAAATTATGTGTATATGTATAGGTATGTGAAAGCAAGTTCCTTGGAAGGCCAGAGGCTTTGGACCCCCCTGAAGCTGGAGTTCTTGGATGTTGGAAAACACCTGACATAGGTATTGGGAATTGACTCATTACCTGTAAAAGTACAATATATGCTTTAAAAACTCAGCCAGGTCCATCCAATTTCTAAATTTATTAATGAATATTAATTTACCTCCTAAAAATTATAATACCATGAATAACCATTTTTAGTGTTAGTCCTACAAGTAGGTGCCCTTAAAACTATCACTAGAGAGTTAAACTCAAAGAAGCACAATCAGCCCAATTGGAAAATTTAATTCAAATCACAAAGCGCTAAACAAAAGAAATAAAATGCAGCCAACATATCAAGGAAACCTGAAATTACTTCATTAGTGATGCAGGAAGGCATCATTACAAGGAGTTGATCATTGGCTGCTTAAAAACCTTATACTAAAAACATTTACAAACCAGATGTGTTTGTTTTCAACATGTGAAATTGAGCAGAATCAGACATCAAGTGCACTCTCATTTACTGGATCAAAATTTTAATGGAATACAAAGTATTATTTTCAGCTATCCAAACTTAGTCACTAATTAATATTACCCTAAAAATGATCTCTATGGAATACTAAGGAAGAAACTGAATTTTCAAAGTAAATATATGCATAAATAGAATGCACATGAACTTCAGAATTATTTTGAAGTATTTTTGTAGGACTCGCATATGGCACAGGCATTTTAATGAAGCCTAGCTAAGTAATCTTAAAGTGGTTGTATGGCTGGTATACTAAAGAGCACAATAATGCTGTTATTCTCTTATAGACTTATTTGTTGATTGTTTTGCCCAATAATTAAATGATTTGAAGTCTGTAATACTTCACTTCAGCTTTTAGATGAACAGGTTTGTTTCTATTAGCAACATAGCATATGCTTTGTGTATCCCACTCAAAATTTAACTGGAAAACAGGCAACAAATTGGTCTGTCAACAAAGTGTTCCCTGCCTTCCAGATATTTCTCAAAGAACAGAAACTCAAGTCAAGCAATAAAGAATCTATGACTTCAACAACCTCATGTTTGATCAGGAAGATCTATATCATTTGATGCAGGGTGCAGGGGCTATCTTAAGCATTTACTTGAGCTGCTCAGTGTTTTTCTAAACTCTTACACAGGCACCAAGTTTGGGTCCCAGTGACCCATAGTTTTTCTCATCCATCCCTCACTAAAGTTCCAGAGGATCTGATACCCTCTTCTTACCCTTTTCTTACCCTCTTCTTACCCTCTTCTAGTGCACCAGGCACACATGTGGCATACATATACATATGTAGACAAAAAAAATCTCTTACATATAAAATAAAAGTCTTTAAAAATTAATTTATGTTATTCTTTATCTAGAAGACATTGATCAAGCCAAAAATATTCAGTCATTTCACAATAAACTGTTAGTTATATTATTATATTTGATTAGCTCATAATTGAATCACTTTTTAAAACACAGTTCCTGCATTACAATAACATGACATAAATATTTCAATCTATTCATAAAATAGGCAACTATAATCATTGTAAAAAAGGTTATTTGAATTGACGTTTGTTTTTCCATCCTACTTTGCTCATTAACATATTTTATACATATATATATATATTTAAATTGTAATCACTTTTCCCTTGAACCTTTCCCAAAATGTTTCATGGGAACACTAAGATCACAGGGAAACTACATAAATAAAACACCCTTTTTTCAATAGAAGATTATCAGCCTGATAAAACACATTAGCCAAGTCCAGATTGGCCGTGTTGGGGACTGCATGACATGGTTCCCATAGTTGGAACAGAGCCAGCTGGGCACAGACCTCAAGTGTTGATGCTTGCTATGAATGTAAAGCTTGTTTGTATAATAATGTACATATATTCATGTTCCTCCTTTGAGAAATGTCCTCTCTGCCATGGTTAATGACTCCATGGTAATCAGAGACAGTATGAATCTGGAAGGCAAGGGTATAGCTAATGTTTCAGCTGAGACATTCAGGGCAGCCCTTAAAGCAGTGAGAAAGAACTTTAAAATTATTAGTTCAAAAACATGTAATTTCTCAACTATGCAAAAATATAAGGGCACAATATGAATTGGGTAAGGAGATTAATAGATCTAAAGAACAGAGGCAGCTGCACTATGAACCAGCTTGTCAGAAAGACACAAAAGCAGGCAGATTCCTGAGATCAAGGTTAGCCTGGGACAGAGGGAGCTTAGGTCCAGGACCAGGAGTGGAAGGAATAGTAATTTAAAGATGATGCCTCACCCAGCTAGCTTATTGTCTCTGCTTAACAAAGGCAGACATACTTCTGAATTCATTTACAATGTAAAAAAAAAAATGTGCTTGTTGTCTCTTTCTAAGGATCAAGGGGTTTTGGTTATGTGATGACGATTCAAGGGATAATCAAAAGGGAACCTGGGATGAATTATTGAATTGATATGTAAATAAAAGAAAAGACTGAGCAAGTCTGCAAGAGATGAACTATCCAGAGAGGTTTTGGAATTGAGAGAAAAAGCTGTCTTGAGCAGAACACAGAGAAACCAGTCTGGAAAGCTGTCTCAAGCAGAATACAGGCCCTCAGCTTGTAACCCATGACTGCGCGCAGAATACAGGCCCTCAGCTTGTAACCCATGATTGTAGTTGGAGTTCTTTGGTTTGCCACCTCAAACACCCACTCCTCAAAACCCTACTCAGAGCTTAGGCAGGTCTAGGGCACACATTGTAAATAGTGTTCTAATAAAAAATTGTTCTGTATATTTTGTGAAATATGAAAATAGTAGATGTCACAATGAGTACAAGGAAGTATTCAAAGGCTGATTGTATTGCAGACTGACTTTTTCAAATTGTCTGCTTTCATTATTTATATTTAGGAAATTGCTTTGAATATATATTTTGGCTTTTACTGCAAAACATTTTTCACTGATCATTTCTATTTGCACAAAAGTTCCATTGTCCGTTATAAACATACACTATTGAAATAATATCTACTTCAGACTTCCATGAATGAGTATGATTTTCTCATAAAATGTATTCCTTTCTGTCTTAATATGAAAATCCAAGGATTCTTGATTGAATAAATCAGTCTGATTATTAGAGGGTGACTTCTACCTCTCACAGCAAAACAGCCTAATGAATGATCAGTGAGAGAAGAAAGCTAAAGATTCAGGGAGATTTTCCCAAGTACTTCAATTCAGCACACACACATACACACACACACACACACACACACACACACACACACATACACACACACACACACACACACACACACACACACACATGTATTAATATACATATATGTTAAGCTTTTGGGAGGTATAGACACTTTTACACTTTTCTAAGATATGCGAAATGTATTTGCTCCTTGAAAATCTTATTTAAAACATTCACTATATGCAGGAAGCCAATAGCCAACATCAAATTTAATGGAGAGAAACGTAAATCAAACCAACTGAAATAATGTACAAGACAAGGTTGTCTACTCTGTCCCGATGTCTTCAGTGCAGCACTCACAGCCCAAGCTGCAATAATAGGACAACTCAAGGAGATAAAGGGGATATAAATTGGAAAGGAAGAAGTCATTGCAGATGATACGATAGTATACATAAGTGATCACAAAATTCTACCAGAGAACTCCTACAAATGATAACACCATCAACAAAGTGTGCATGATACAAAATTAACTAATAATAATAATCAATAATAATAAATGAATAAATTAATCAATAGCCTTTCTTTATAGAAACAATAAATGGGCTGAAAAAGATATTAGGAAAACAGCACCCTTCACAATAGCCACATATAATACAAATATTATTTTATATTATATTTGTCAACTAAGTGAAAGACCTGCATGACAAGAACTTCAAATCTGTGAAGAAAGAAGTTTAGGAAGATATCAGAAGATAGAAAGTTCTCACATCCTTATGGATCAATATTATTAACACAGTAAAGGTAGTCATCCTACCAAAAACAATCTACAGATTCAATCCAATTTCCATCAAAATTCTAACACTTTTTTTTCAAAACATTAGAGAAAATGTTTCAACTTCATATATTTGATGGCACCATACAAGAACCCATGTACATGTGTAACTAAGCAACTTGTTATAGATTAATGAAAGTGTAAACAAGCAAGGAAGGTATTTTTGTTTGTTTGTTGTTTGGAGGTTTTTTTGCACAGTTATTTTTAACTGGCAGGCAGCACTGTGGCTACAAAGTAGTAATTATTCCATTATTAATCTTTAATAGTAATCTTGTAAGAATCTTTAAAAAAATCACAGGTCTAAATTTTTTATATAAAATAATCATTCATATCTACCTTAAATCCTCAGAATACATATCTACTCATCAACAATTCTTAATAAATCACTAAGAAGCTAAGGACAAAAATGGTTAAAGAAAACAGCCATCACCAATCCAGCCTCAGTGAGAACCATGCCAGCCATTGTTCTTGTTCCCTTACCACAAAGGTTTCAGACCTTAATTAATAAGAGTGTGCCTTTCTGAACTTCAAATTGTTCCCTATGATTTTCTACATCTGAGTCAGTAGTAAAAGTATTTCAAACTAACTTCACTAAATGTATTTTTCCAGATGTTTTCAAAGGGTGTAGTCATAGCTGACCATTTATATCTTTAAGTTCTTTCCTAGGGTGATTGAATCATTAATCTGTTCCAGCAGCAATGCCTGAAGTCCTCAAACCATACCTAGGCTCACCCATTGTGACTATAGTAACCAGTGGGCCACATTCCATGAGTTCTAAAGTCAATTGTCATTCCTTCTACATATATCCCTCAGCACCTTTAAGTAATATGATTAAGAATGTATCAAAATAACTTCTATCTATCTATCTGAAGCTATGTACCTCATATCTAATACACACTTGATCCTTCCTTGACCTTGATATTACCTACCAACAGTTTCTAGTATCTGTGGTGTTATTATATGTTATCTCATAGATATCGAAGATTCCTCACTTTGCAAATCTTAAAGCTGCAAAAGAATGAAACAGAGGAAGGAGCAATGAATAGAGCATGTCAGAAATGGAGAGTTAAATAACAGAAAAAAAATTGGAATATTCTCATCTCTTCCTGGAAGTTACCGAAGCCTACTTATGCTTGTCTCAATGTTTGTATCCTCCTACAAAATAGTGTTAATGTCTCAGTCCCCAATGTGGGAAGACTCAGAGATACAGTATTTGAGAATGAGTACAGTTTGATTAGGTCATGAGACAGAGCTCTCTCTCTCTCTCTCTCTCTCTCTCTCTCTCTCTCTCTCTCTCTCTTTCTCTACCCCTTTCTTCACACACATATACACAAAAAATGCATACATGCACAATGTGTGTGCTCATGTGCACATATCAAAACATGAAAATAGAGAAAAATGTTAGAATGGAGATGAAGGTATTTGACAGGAGTGGAATAGGGATAATAGAAAGTTGGACTATTTTATCAAAACTGGACTATATTATCAAAGTGTTGTAGACTATATATGAAAGAGTACAATATTGCACAAAATAAATATGACTAATCTCTTCTAAACATAAGCAGGAGTAGATTGAGCTATACAATTTTCCATAATGAAGAATTCATTTTAATTTTGTTTTGGTAATGCTTTTTGTTTGTTCTGTGTAGGAAGTATGAGAAACTATGCAAAGAGAGAGCAAACTATGAAATGAAACCTTTAGAGAGTTGTGTTCAGAGAGTAATGAAAATGTAATGGCTGAAAGATGACAGAATGGCTCTAGCAAAGAGCTGCCTGCTTGAATTCTGAACCTTTAAATAGAATGTGGATACTCTCTGTGTTAACCTATTGAACTGACATATGCTCCCACATTTGGTGAAAATTATGCACTGAAATTGTGTCAGTTGAGGCTAGAGAGGGACCTCAGCAGTTTAAATTGTTTACAATTCAATAATAAGAACCAGTGTTTGGATTCCAGCACTCACTTCTTATGGCTTACAAATACCTGTAACTCCAGCTCTGAGTATCAAAATGGATTCTTCTGGCCTCTGAGAATACAAGCCTACCCCCACACCAATGCAAGGAGACACATACACATGCCAACACACACGCACACCAACACACACACATACAGACCAACATACACGCAAACATACACACATAACATACATGAATATGTGCATATACACCCTGAAACACACATATAACTACACATGTACACACACACCAACACACATACAAACATACAAACACATACACATACACAAACACTGAAATACACATATACCTACACATAGACACACACTAATACATATACATACAGAAACCAAGAGCCACCGACACACACAAGCATGCACACACATATACACATGAGCATACACACAAACACACATACAAACATACATGCACACACACACAATAAAGTTCTAAAATGTGTTAATTCACTGAGGCTATTTCTTATATGTCTTTTTAAGTCAGCATATCTACATGTGCTGACTTAAATTATTACAATAATTATTTAATTATTACAATAAATTTTTGGGCTCCTATTTTTTCATAATACTGGCAAAAAGTTAACCAGAAGTATTTTCTATGACTTTAATATGGAAAACTTACATTTCAAAAAAGTTAACTCTTCATGTCTCATAATTTTATCAAATAGAATTCAAGTGTTCTATTTATTTGCAAATGTCTTCTACATATTAGAGGTATTAGTAGTTGTCAGATAAAATTATATTAATATTTTTATATTTCTGTCAGAATCTTGTATTTACAATGTTTAAATTTTATGAGTTTTCATGTCTTAGAAATTTTAATTATTTGTTCTTTATATAATTTTCTTTCTTAAGCTTCTAGGTATTTTACAACTTGAAATTTAGTTTACAATTACAATAAATAATTTGTAATTTTATAATTAACTTAGTTTATTCATGTGATGTGGTTACATCACAAAATTTGAAGGGGACCGTGGCTAACGAATTGTCTCCAGAATGCCATATTTAATAATCTAAGATACAGAACTAGAAAAAATACAAAGCATAGACTTATTATGAGAACCTGACATTGGATCATTATAAAAACCAATTATAAAGAAGATTCTTTACTTACCATAGATTTATTTCTGATGTTTTGGTTTTCTGAATATAAAATATAACACACTTATTAGAAGAAAGAGTTCTAATTTATATTTGGATTTGGCTTATTCCAGGTTAGAGAGACACCATACCGTGTGTTGATATTTTCTAGCAATGCTGGTAGTGTCAGCCCACAGCCTTTCCCAGGCATCCATGCACTCATCAGGATGATAAGAAGGGTTAGGATACTTGGTAACTTAACTGTATTTATTTAAATTTTATTTGTGTCTGTTTTATTGTTTATTAGTGTGTGTACATGGCATATGCTGATACATGTTGGCATGACTTGTGCATGAGGCCAGAGGACAAGTTTGTGGAGCAGAATCTTTCCCTCCAATTTTACATAACTTCTGTGGGTCAGGCTCAGATCATTGGGCTTGCATAGTTAATAATCTTACCTGCTGAGACATCTCCCTGATCCTAAATGGACTTTTTACTGTTTAAAACTTCCAGTGGGCTTGCATGGGGATACAAACTACTGAAAATTACAGAGCATTTGTTACATCATGTATGGCTATGGCTTCTGCATCAATTTTACCCTAAAATAAGAAGATTAATCAGTAAGTTAAGTCAGTCAGTGGGTCATGAACTTAGGTCTTTTTTTGTTTGACATCAATTACTCAGCTCCTAAAGTGTATATTCTGATGTGTCTTGACATGAACAGAAGTTGCCATACTTTGTCATGATGCTTAGCATATGTCTATAGCTAGAATAGGAATGCTAAAGTAGGGAATCTGGCCAGCTCTGCAAAAACAAACCACTTGCTCTCCAGCCTTCCATGGACTTAGGATGTCTCAGAGTATGTGGAAAAGATACAGCTGAAGCTCCATGGATCTGGTCCGGCCCCACACCAAAAATTCTAAGTGCATGGTAACCACACACATGAACAAAACACCCCTTCTAAGGATAGAGGGAAAGGAACTGTCCCCCAGTTCCTCCCTTACAGATTACAGTGAACTCAGAATATGTTATCTGTGTGTCTCTAACAGGGCACTTCAGGAGGGTGATTATGGCTCCTGTTCTTCTAAGGCAGAGAAGTAGACACAAAACAACCCTACACTAACATACTAACATACTACATACTAACATAGTGTACATATTATGTTAAGAACACACGTAAGCCTACATATATCTACATACATATATGAATGATAGTGTGGAATGATTCTAAGTTTTAACATTCCTCACCTCTAGTATTTACACTTTACTATTTTTAGCTTTAAAATTTATCACAATTACAAAAAAAAACACTAAGAAACATTCACAAATAATAATGTTGAGCACGGTAAATAAAAAGCTGTAAATGACTCCATTTTATAAACAAAGGAAAACAAATCTTGATACTGGACACTATTTTGGCATTTTTAGAAATGTGACAACTGGAGCTGAAGACATGGCTTAGTGGAGCACTAGCGCCTCTTCCAGAAGAAGCACGTTTGACTCCAGCACACATGGGGGCTCACAAACATTTGTAACTACAGTATCCAACTCTGCCTTCTGGCCTGTCTGGACACCAGACACACATGTGATACACAGACTTACATTTAAAAAAATTCATTCACACAAAATACAAACTATTAAAAAAAGGCATGACGTTATTTATTTAGAAGATGCCACAGAAGATCTCTGGTGCCCCATAACAGTTTGCTTTATGAACCGGGTCACAATTATCTAACTGTACTAAATTGGGATAATTTGTCATCTTATAAATTTGACTCACACATTTGTCCTGTGTATAAACAATATTACCATGGAAACTTCTAAGACATTATTATATGGTTGTAGATGAAAAAGCTTTTAAATTATTTACTTAGAGATAATTAATATAATTTATAACTCATAACTGTATGATAATTACTATCATTTTAAAAACAAGAAGTCCATGTTTAGATTAAGCTTCTCCAAGTATACTTACAATTTTAGTAATTTCATAGAGTGTTTGATCCACACTATCTACACTTTCCACCAGTTTTCACTCTTCTAATTATTTGTCTTTTTAGTATTTCTATATAATGAGTAATTTCATGTTTTTGACATTAAAATAGGGGACAATATAATATGGATTAGAAAAAAATAATGCAACATAATTCATACAGACCTTGAAAAATATCTCCCTGAATACATTTTTAAATTTTCATTTGTTTTGTGACATGGAGTCTCATGTGGACCAAGATGGACTTAAGTTAAATAGGTTGTCAAGAATGACCTATAATTTTTCCCTCTTGTTTTATCTGTTTTTTTTCTGTTTTCTTTCTTCTCTCTTTCTCTTTCTCTCTCTCTCTCTC
>NW_022196915.1:91815807-91833789 GCF_008632895.1 Mastomys coucha | reverse complement strand
TCTCTCTCTCTCTCTCTCTCTCTCTTTCTTTCATTCATTTATTTATTATTTTTTCCTAGAGAAATGGGGCTATTTTTCTCTACATAATGGTCTGGAACTTACTGAAATCCTTCTGCATCTGGGAATAAAAGGCTTGTGTCATCATTCTGGGCATGTTACAAATATAATAATCAAGGCAAGCAACAGGCTAGTGTCACTTACCTGGATATAGTCTTTTGTTGTTACTGCTAAGATCTGAGGATTGACCCAGGGTCCACTATTGCTAGGCAAGTGCTCTTCCACTGAGTTAAACTTTCAGCTCCTGACCTAGAATTACAGATCCTCCTGCCTCCACTCTGATTGCTTAGAGTGTTGTGATGAGAACCATGTGACACCACATCTGTGTTATGTAGGGCTGGAAACGAAACCCGGCCATTTGTGCAGGCTGTGTTGACATTCTACTAACTGAGCTTCATCCCAGGACTTCAGAATGGACTGCTTTGAGCTCCTTCCCACAATGCCTTTTCCCAGCTAGCCACCCCCCAAGTCCCTTTAATAAGTTTTTGGTTTTTTTCTCATTTTATAGCATCAGTTCTATTAAAACTCTCATAATAGTTGCTGCAATTTATACACTTGTGTCCTTACACACAACCTCACTCAACTGTTGGTTCCACAGTTCTTATACGTCTTTCTGAAGATCCTTCTTACATGTTTACAATAAGTCAACTTTTCTATAGCTTATTCTCTGGTCAAATATTTTATAATACTCTATTTTTAATTAATTTTCTATTTTCCTGGCTCATAGTCCCTCATGCTCCAAGGCAAATTTCTTCTCTATAAAATATCCATTAGAGTCCAGGGTGTATTATTATGGAAGAAACTGGGATGCTGCCAGTACAGACCAGTCAGGGAAGTGCATACAGACAAATGAACGATCTGTGTAAAACAAAGCCATAGTTGAAATATTGTCTGGGCGTTACCTTAGAAAAGACAAGGTTTACCAACATAAAACTGTAATAAATATTTTATAATAAATCATTTTTATAAGAAGTGAATCTCTTAAAAAATGAAATAGGTGCCATGATTTAAAAAAAAGTATACTGTTATAATCATTGCTCTATGGGAAACTGTACTTATTTTGACTGTGAAAGTCTGGTTGTTCCTAAAAAAAAAACCAGTAAGACAAAATAGATGAAATCCTTCAGTCTCTGCTCCACTCTTTGTCCCTGTATTTCCTTCAGACAGGAGTTATTTGGGGTTAAAATTTTGGAGATGGGTGGCTGGCCCCATCCCTCAACTGGGGGCCATGCCTAGCCTCTAGCTTCCTATGGTCTCTACAGGCTCTCTCTCCCTCTTTGTTGGATATTTCAGCTACTGTCATCCCCATTGGGTCCTGGAAACCTCTTGCATTCTTGACATCTGGGACTTTCTCTTGGCTAGCTCCAAGAGTTCCCCATCCCCCATTGCTAAACACCTCTGTTCAATTTCCTGACCATCTGTACATCTCCCCGTCTCCTCCCACACCCAATCCTACTCCCTTCTTTCTTCTCCCCCACCTCTCTTTCTTCCAAGTCCCTCCCAGCCTCTACCTGCCTTGATTATTTTGTTTCCCCTTCTAAGTAGGACTAAAGCATCCATACTTTTGTCTTCCTTCTTCTTGAGCTTCATATGGTATGTAAGTTATGAGACTGGCCCACCTGGGGATCCATCCCATGTACAGTCACCAAACCCAGACATTATTGCTGATGCCAAGAAGTGCTTGCAGGCAGGAGCCTGATACAAATGTCTCCTGAGAAGATCTGCCAGAGCCTGACAAATACGGAGGCAGACGCTTGAAACCAAACATTGAGCACTGGGACCCCAATGGAGGAGTTAGAGAAAGGACTAAAGGAGCTGAAGGGGTTTGCAACCCCATAGGAAGAACAATAATATCAATCAAGCAGACCCTCCCAGAGCTCCCAGGGACTAAAATACTAACCAATGAGTACACATGTAGCAGAAGATGGCCTTGTTGGGCACCAATGGAAGGAGAGGCCCTTGGTCCTGTGAAAGCTAGATGCCCCAGTGTAGGGAAATGCCAGGGTGGGGAGGCAGGAGTGGGTGGACGGGTGGGTGGGTGGGGGAACATCTTCCTAGATGCAGGGTGGAGGTGGGGAGATAGTAGGTTTTCACAGCAGAAAGTGGAAAAGAGGATAACATAAAATGTAAGTAAAATAACCAATAAAAAAAACTTTTGCCAGGCAGTGGTGGCACACGCCTTTAATCCTAGCACTTGGGAGGCAGAGGCAGGCAGATTTCTGAGTTTGAGGCCAGCCTGGTCTACAAAGCGGGTTCCAGGACAGCCAAGGCTACACAGAGAAACCCTGTCTCGAAAAACCAAAAAAGAGAAAAGAAAAAAAACATAAAATCATACAAAAGATTCAGTGCAAAATATATTTTCAGTAATACTTTATCATTCCATGTTTGAAATCCTTAGTAAGCAAGATGCAAGAGAACACTATTTAAAGGGGGAAAAAAAGATTCTCAATTGCCTGGCCTACATTTCTAAACTAATTCTTAAGCATCCATTTGAAGCCTATACTCCTATCAGAATTGATAACTAAGTGCTTTGAAGAATCTGAAACTTTTATTCCAAATAGTAAATACAGCAGCATATTTGTAGGATCAAATCAAAGGTAGATAACACATTGCAAAGAAAGCAGGAGTGTGCTTAAAAGGAAGTATTGCCAGCATCAGATGTAAAAGCCTGCTTCTTCAGTAACAAGAAAGGGGAAATATAAGAGCAGATGGTACTAAACAGGCAGTAACTTCTAATTTTCTCTTTCCATCCGAAATTACCTAAACTGTCAACTCATATAAGAAAACCCAAACAAGATATATAAGGCTTAAGAAAGTAAAATTTCAGACAGAATGTGTGAGCAGTGGATCACTTAAACTACTTGGATATGCTTAAATTTCCAGCCCAGCAATTTTAACATTAGGGTTTACACAATTACCTGCAGTTATTGCAGTGCCACCAGCAATCATTTCTTATAAATCAAGGGGATGTGGAGGGGCGTACGGCGGATGAAATGCCAGTGTGGCATTTCTATGATGAATGAGACAAAAAGACAAAAATCAGTGTTTGCTTTGTACAATCCAGCTATTCCTGGGTATCTTGTGGGCACTCCAGACTCTGTAATAGCAAACAGGCATGACAAAGATCTGTGGAACTTCCCCAAGAAGACAACAGAAATTTTAATGGATGCAGTTTTGTGAAATTGAGGGTGCTGTAGAAAGCCATCTTGGGTGGGGTGATAAGTGCTCAGTGTGACTCAGACAAAAAAGTTCTCAATTTTCACAGTAGGAAATACATAAATAAGACTAGCCCCGGAGATAAAAGTATAGGGCCCAGCAAAAATTCAAAGAGCAGAGAAGTATCCATGAATAATAATGGAAAGGATGAATTATTTAAGGACAATTTCTCACACTGGAGTAAGCACATTATAACCCACACACAAACGGCTGGGAAGTAAGAGTTCAGCATTTGTGACAAGCATCTGTATATGTGAGAGCAAGGAGTTTATGTTCTCAACTCAAGAATCTTAAAAAGAACCTTTTCTTGAAGGAAAAAAAAAGTCATGATTTCATAAATGAAATGGCAACATATATCCGTATGTAATATATACATCCAATTGTGACTGGCATAAAAAAGTTCATGGCATCTCACATAATGGATGCTTGAATCAAAAGTGAGACCTTTGGTGTTGGCCCTACTAGATATCAGAGGCAAACATTAAGAAAGTAAGCTTTGCCTGTCCCCTCCGAAATGTGGAATAAATAAAGGTATAACTGTGGCCTGACTAAGTCTCTTTATTTGCTGTGATCATGTGCCTATGAATAAATGAGTAAGACAGGGGCTGACTGAGAAGCCGAGCACTTAGGCACACCACAAGTTCAAGCTTTGATTTGGACAATGATAAGTCACTGTAGTTTTAAAGTATGTGACTAATGAGATTGATGAAAGTAGCATTGGTTGTGTGGTAGAAAACAAGAGACAAACAAAACTTAAAAGTCACATTTGCTACAATTCACAGTAAGGTAAAAGTTGAATCCTACAGAGTATCTGAAGAAGGTAGACTGAAAGACAGAGCTAACTAAAGTTAGCTATTCTCAGGAAAGTTACAACTGTGAAGAACTAAACCAGGCCAGGCGGACTGAAAAGCAGAGCTAACTAAAGGTAGCTATCTCAGGAAAGTTACAACTGTGAAGAACTAAACCAGGCCAGGTGGACTGCAAGACAGAGCTAACTAAAGTTAGCTATTCTTACGAAAGTTACAACTGTGAAGAATTAAGCTAGGCAGAGGACAGTGTTACAAATGTTAAATAGGTTTCAGATTTAAAACTAGAATTTGGAGTCCAACTTCTTGAGTTCTTTGTATTTTTTGCATACTAGCCCTCTATCAGATGTAGGTTTGATAAAGATCTTTCCCCAATCTGTAGGTTGTCCTTTAGTCCTATTGACTGTGTCCTTTGCTTTACGGAAGCTTTTCAATTTTATGAGGTCCCATTTGTCTATTGTTGATATTAGAGCCTGAGACATTGATGTTCTGTTCAGGAAATTTTCCCCTGTGCCAATGTATTCGAGCTTCTTTCCCACTTTTCCTTTATTAGACTCAACATACATGGTCTTATGTGGAGGTCCTTGATCAACTTGGACTTGAGCTTTGTACAAGGAAATAAAAATAGAACAAATTTGATTCTTTTAGACGCTGATGGCCGCTTGAGTCAGCACCATTTGTTGAAAATGCTGTCCTTTTTCCACTGGATGGTTTTGGCTTCTTTGTCAAAGATCAGGTGACCATAGGTATGTGGGTCCATTTCTGGATCTTCAGTTCTATTCCGTTGATCTCCCTGTCTATCTCTGTACCAGTATATCCAGTGTTTATCACTATTGCTCTATAGTACAGCTTGAGGTCAGAGATGGTGATTCCCCCAGAAGTAGCTTGAGGTCAGAGATGGTGACTCCCCCAGAAGTAGCTTGAGGTCAGAGATGGTGACTCCCCCAGAAGTAGCTTGAGGTCAGAGATGGTGATTCCCCCAGAAGTTCTTTTATTGCAGAGAATTGTTTTCACTATCCTGTGGTTTTTCTTCCTTGTTACTCCATATGAAGTTGAGAATTACATTTTCTCTCTGTAAAGAACTGAGTTGGAATTTTGATGGGGATTGTATTGAATCTGTAGATCGCTTTTGGTAAGATGGTCATTTTTACTATGTTAATCCTACCAATCCATGAGCAAAGGAGATCTTTCCATTTTCTGAAGTTTCTTTCTTCAGAGACATGAAATTCTCATACAGATCTTTCACTTGCTTGGATAGAGTTATCCCAAAATATGTTATTTGTGACTATTGTGAAGGGTACTATTTCCCTAATTCTTTCTCAACCTGTTTATCCTTTGTGTAGAGGAAGGCTAGTGATTTGAGTTAACTTTATTTCCAACCACTTTGCTTAAGTTGTTTATCAGGTGTAGCTGTTGGGACTAAACTGCTAACCAAAGACTACACATGGGCCAGTCCATGGCTTCCACTACATATGTAGCAGAGGACTGACTTATCTGGCATCAGTTAGAGGGTATGTGCTTGGGTCTGTGGAAGCTCAACGCCCTAGAGAAGGGTGATGCTAGTGAAGTAAGGCTGGAGTGTGTGGATAGGTGGTTGGAAGAACACCCTCTTGAAAGCAAAGGGGAGGGGAAACGTGTTGGGAGTTCATGGAAGGGAGATTTGGAAGAGGGACAACATTTGAAACATAAACGAAATAATTAACAAAAATTAATAAAAAATAAAATAAAATAAAAATAAAATTTGAATTAATTTTAACTTTAGGGTTATCACATTTGTAGTATAAAATAGCAGCAACAAAGCAAAGAATCAAATCCTCACAAACTCGAAGTATTCATACAATAAATAATAAGCATACAGGAAACTAATTTTTGTGTGTGAGCCAGTCTGGATGTCAGTTCATCTAAGTTTTATGGACCTTGTATGTACCACGTAATATATTATTTTCTCTGCTTACAGTTGTGGTAACTGTCAGAGCTTAGTTGTAGAGAGTATTTATACCACATAGAGTCTAAGATAATGACTATCTGAATCTGATAACTGAAAAATGAATAAACATTTTAAACTTAATATAATTATTATATAAAATAATGTTTTAAATATAACATAATATTAAATATAGTATTAAATATAATGAAAATGTGACCTGACCTCATCAAGTTTCCTAAAATAGAAATTAAAAAGTATGAAAATATAATGCTTTATTTTTTTTATTTGACGAGAAGCACTAGTATTTTAATGTTATAGTTTGCATTGTAAGTGCATGATCAACCTTCTATGTCTGCACTCATAGGTACTTTCTTAATATTTATTAAGCCCAAGGTAGACATTTTTATTCATAAGCCATCCTTTTGCATTTGCAACTATGTAATAATTTTTGTAGCCAAAGCTATGAAGAATTTTCTGCTATGCTATCATCCTGGAACTTCTATAATTTGCATTTTAATTTAGTTATTGATTTCATTTAGTATTCCATGCTATTGTGTTAATTTTATAAATGTTTTCATTTTCTTGATTTGATACCTTGCCAAAAATCAGTTTACCATATATATGTATGTATGTATGTATGTGTATGTTTCAAAGGTCCTGTTTTACTGATTTGAGTTTGTTTGATAAAGAGCGAAAAATTATCTCACAGCAGCTGATGTTTTGACTTTAGAGTAAGACCTAAAATGAAATAGTGGAGTTACCCAAGCACCTTTATTTACTTCAATATTTCTATTCTAAAGAGGTCTATTCCACAGTTTTAAGTATGGTAATGTTTAATATGTCCATCAGTCTGTAGGAGGACTAATAACTTAATCTTCAATCTATGCAAACAGAGAATTTCTTCATTTATTTATATCTCTGGTATCAGTCATCAATATTCTATAATCATCACCACATATTTATATTTGATTAGATTCATACCTCTTATTTAATAATTCTAAGTACTATAAAATACGAGTGGGATTTATTAATGTGTGATTAATTTTATCTGGCTTTTTGAGGCCACACAGATTTGAGTTTTCAAGTTCAATATTAAACTTCTATACTAACAAAATCAATTTTTGTTGTTATTTGAGTATACTGCCTGTGATGAGTTACTAAAACTTTATTTGATCTTACTTTGTTCTGTATAAGCAGCCTAAATACATTAAAGTATCCTGATTATAATGTACAATACTGAAACCATGAAACTGTAATGTTGAAATGGGCAGTACTTAATGAACAGATACACACCTATTCAAGGTACTGAGGCAGAGACTGAACACCTACACTTAATCAAGTCATCTATATTTCCAGCCTGGAAGTGAAAAAGCAACGTCTTTACTGACTTGGTGGGAATCATTTTATGATATATTTAAGGTTTTCGCTTAGATTTTCAAAAGATTAAATGTTTCCACATTTTTCTTCATGAAAATTAAGTTTACAGCAAAACAAGCACCCTTAGATATGACTTTATGTATACTGATCTGTGTCAGACAGTTCTAGGAAGTTTATCATTGGACAAAAACAGCATCAGCAACAAAAAGGTCTTAGTAGGGCATCTTGAGTTTCCTGGAGGAATGGAGCAATAAGAATGTAAGAAAACACACATACAGATGCTTCTGCAAAGCTGTAGTACAGAGATGAAATATGCTTACCCTCATGCCTCTGGATAAAGGAAATTATGTCATAATGAAATAACAATGTATGTCACTTCATGTATCTAAGTCCCTAAACATCCATAGCAGACTATTCCATATTTACAGGAGTTAATATGAACACATTTGTACTCTGAGGCTTTACTTAATCATATTCTTAAGGGTAGAGATTTAAGAAAAAATAAGATTGTTTTAACGTGGAAAATTTTTCCTAGGGGAGATACTGAATCATCATGTTCACACAAGAAAAAGGAACACTGTGAAGCTGTTGCTCAAACCAGCCTTCTTTTTATCTGAGAGCATTGATAATATCAGGATCATCCTAGGGAGTGATGATTTTATCACAAGGATTTTTTTGTTGATTCTGAGATGTATCAATAATACATACAATGTTGTTTCAAGACATCATTCTGGCTGTACCTTCAATGTGAAGACTATTTTCAATATTTCTAAATGGCTGTTAATACATAAACCACTTTAAAGAAGGTGTATTTAATGTATTGAACATCAAGAAATTTCTAGACAAATGACAGGACTTCACGGGACTAACTACCAAAACCAGGGGTTTGAGGAAGAAGATCAATAGAAGACATCTTGCTCCCATAAAACAAGACAGGGTGATAAGACAGAAAGACTGAAAAGGAATAGGCATATTACAGTATCCTAACACTGGAAATAACTGAGTGTTTTAACAAAAGATTCCATAAAGTGTTGCTAAAATCAATTTTGGCTAAAAATGATGGAATAGCCTGACAGGGGTCACATTACCTTGTTTATTGGTGTCCTTGTACACGCCATGTTTAGGCAGCCATATCGGTAAGACTGTATTTTCATGTTCACACCCAACATATCTGATTAAATTTATAACTGTCAATCAGAAAAACAAAATGTAAAATGAAATCATAATGAAAAGAAAAAGATCAAATGGCTAAGACAAAAAAGATTAATGAGAAAGCTACAAGCAACTTAGAGAACATTTTATTTATATTTTTAGAGTACATTTTACTCTTTCCTTTAAGTGTGAATTTGGCCATTTCTTACATTTTAGTGGGAGGAGAAACTAAAAAAACCTAAAAGAAATAGACTAATACATTGTTTTAATCAACTCTTACTCAAAAAGTAGAGTCATTATTAATTACTGTGAAACCACAAGAAACACATGTTTTCAAGGAAGAATTAAAGAGGATCAGCTCAGGACAGACTGTTAACACACCCAACACATCCTTCTCTCCATGGTGACAGGAACAAAGAATATATATATATATATATATATATATATATATATCCATCCACTAGCAATCAATAAGCTGTCCTTCAACTGAGGAGAAGAGTGAAAGAATCGAAAGACTCTATTAAAAACAACACGGGAAGCCAGAGAAAGGAAAGATTTCTGAACATCTACTTTAAGCCAATGATTGTCAGAAGAAACCCTGGGACATTTAGTTTCCCAACTTAACAAATTAAGTAATTACAGAGGACTCCTGAAGTTCTTATTTGCGTTAAAAATCCAAAGCATACTCTATTTCTTTAAATGGGCAAGGTTCTTAAGTATCCACTAAAGAAAAGAGTAAAACAAACAAAAAATAAACAGGAAACAAAATAAAGCAAAACAGAAAACACTGAAACATTGTATGGGAGGGGGCTGTGTTTGTTTCCTTTCCTTTTATTTTTTAAACGTTGCATTAGTTGTTTCTTTCCCATCATGCACCCAGGTTCCTACTCTTCTCCCCATCCCTACATATATGCTCTTTGCCCTTACAGCCTCCCCACAACATAAAAGCCACACAAACCTTCGAATTAATAACCACAGTCACAGCAGAAAAAAAACATAGGAAAACACCTATTTGTGGAAGCTGGAGTGTGTCACAGTGTGACCCACAGAATATCCCTCGGTCCACACATCTTCACTTGCAAATGTTCATTGTAATGCGTCTTTGGTCTGTTTCTAGGTTTCTGGCTTCAATATTATATTTGGATTGGGAGTCCTTTTGTTTATCCTGTTAATGTCCTGTCTTATAGAGATCTTATAGGTCTGATAAAGCAGGAATGTCCCTTTCATACAACCTAACCACTTGAGATTTTGGAGTGGGTCAATTCAGAGCCCAGTATCTGGACCTGGGTGGTAGTTGAGCTAGTCAGTCAGCCTATTAGCCAGCTGGTTCTATCTTCGCTACACCACCTGGGCATGGCTAGTCCACCAACACCTCCATGGTAGGAGGCAGGGTCAGCCCTCCCTTCCACTCTCATGCCTTGGGATTACCAGCACCCGTGACTCCAGAGCCAGCTCCCCTGTACTGCCTAGTCAACGTCTCAGACCCATTCTCCCAGGGCTGCAGCCTATGAGGGTTTAGGCTATATTTCCCATTCTCACTACCTGTGACTTTGACATCAGGGCTAGCTCCACTATGTTGCCCAGGCGAGGTGTGGGGCAGTTAGTCAAAGGTCACAGCTGGCTCATCCACTACTATTCCACCAGGGCCAGTCCTACTCTCTGCTGACAAGGCAAAGGGCCTGGCCTAATATCCTGAGTACTGCGGCCAATAGGGGCAGGACCAGCTCACCCACTCTCATGATCTCAGGATCTATTCTCTCAACTCTTGCAGATGGTGGGGAAAAGTGGGGAAGAACATCACCCTGTCACCCTTGCCATCTCATGGCAGAGCAGGTGCATGCTCAACTCCATCGCGCTCTTGCCCTGGTGGCAGGCAGGTTCACTTGCTCCCCTGCCACCAGGGTCAGATCTGTTATGCATTCCTGGCAGGAATCAGAGCCCACTCCCCGAGTATTATAGCTGATAAGGGGCATGGCTCTCTCCCAAACCTGTGGGGTAGGGTGTCACCTCTTCACTCATGCCACCCCACAGCAGATGAGCAGGCAGGTCAGCTCTCCCATACCCACACCAAACACCTATGGCTGTTCTCTGATCACCATATAAAAGGTGTAGTGCAGGTATACTGCACATATAAACAGAATTTTATTGAAACATATATAAGTTGAAACCTCTTTTGTCTTTCCAAATAATTTAATTACTAATGAAGTAATTATTTGCATTAGAAACTATAAATACCCTCATCTTAATTCAAGGCATAAAGTCTGAAGCTTGAAATCAAACTAGGTGCCTTGTGTGTTTGATAACTCGAATATAGACATGCAGGATTAATAATAACAAATGAAATCACAAACAGAAAAAGTCAAATTCAACACTTATCAAACATCAGAAGGTGTCCTTTGTGCTTGTATCGCTTTTGGGTCTCTCAACAGAGGTATACTAGGCAGTATCTAAAGTTTGCTCCTTGATCTTGTAATAAGCAAAAAAATACAAGGTTCTTAGAAGGATGACTGGTCTCTGCCATATAATAAGAATGTGTCATATATCTCATCATATTTATATGCTTTCAGTATCAGAAGGCTATCAATTCAAATGTAAAGCTCAAACTTTTTTAGAATAAAAAATAAAGACAGAGAACATGGAAGAAAGGAAGAAACAAAGGAAAAGAGGAAGAAGGAAGGGAAGGAATGGAGGAGACTGGAGGGAGGAAGAGTAGAAAACCAGAAAACTACGCTACTGAATTGAATAAATTTTTCCATATTCACACGTTTCACTATTTTAATTGTGTAAGTTATTTTCTCTTATAGGACCTGAGTTCCATTACATCTGTAATGAAAAAGTCGAGGAGCCCGAGAGCATGATATGTGACATAACACTAACCTGGAGAACCAGCGGTGTGAAAGGGACATATGCTGAATGTTATTCCTCGCCTTCTCGAGGTTCAACACATGGGAAGTCCAACGGGGACAGAGAAATCAGGCTGACTGGCACCCATCTACACTTGCGTGTGGATGCCTCAAATCAAATGACCTGATAATGGTTTGGCCTCATCAGCTTTGCTGAGAACCTCTAAAGGTGACTTAGGAAAGGCATTATCAAAACTCGGTGGACTGGAGCGGCAACTGATGAATATTCTAACAGCTGCCTCAAGGGAGTACGTTCAGCACTCGATTTCATATAAAACATGTTTTTTTTCTTTGTGCTCTTAACTAATAAGGTTTTAAATATCCCTCTTTGTTCTCCTAATGGGAGCATTCAAGACACATTTTGCTACAGTTGAGGGATCTCTTGATGATTCTCCCAGTGAGTTACCTTTAAGGTTATCAGACAATTGCATTATCTTCCTCAAAATTCAAAAAGCTTCAATGAGTCTTCTTATTTATTTCACCAGAGAGGATTACTTCAAGAAGTGACATGCTAGAACTGCTTGTTCTTACTCTGTACACTTTGTCCCTGCACTGTCGGGAGTACTTTGGGTACTTTGATACATTTTTGAGCAGACGAAATATGCTGCTCAGGGAAAACTTGCAATTGCAAGGCTTTATTTTTGTTTTTTGTTTTTAGTTTTTTGTTTTTTTGAAGCATGTTTTCTGGATTGTCAAAACACTACCAAGTCATTAGGAGACTCCCATGTTACCGTCTTGTCAGAGATTTCATTAGCAACTTCCACTTAGATTCAAGCTATTTTAGATCACAAACAGATTCAGTCAAGCACAATCTGCTAGTGAACTAGAAATTTGCTTGGGGAATGCTAAGAAAAATAAGTAGTAGTTGTGGCTCCAAAGTGTACAGCTGAGCGTGTGAACAGAGCTCTGTGGATATGGAGCAGAGGCACAGAACAGAAGTGCTAGAATTTTTACTCAAGTGATGTGTTGGAAAAATGTTTGTGGTCAGTTTCTCCCCATTACCCTGGCTTCTAGCAAATAGAAAATATATGTTATTTGAAAAATATTCCCACAAAATATGCAAGAATATTGCAGGATTTAATTTTTCAAGTTTATATTAATATTAAGCAGTATGCAACTCTTTTCATAATTGTCTGTTGCAGATATTGAAACATTTAGATTATCAATAAACTGAATTAAGCAAATTAATGCTGACAAATTAAATGAATTGAATGTTCCTAGGAATCAGTGTAGTTCTCTTATAAGAAGAAATATGCCAAATTTCCATGACATTGTAAATAGAGGCCTGTTCTCTGTAATTATAAGAGTGTTTATTATTCATCAGATTTTCCTTTTATTCTTTTTTTCCCCCAGAAGTAAAAATAAAAATGCAACTACTATATATTACTTTAAGGTTTAAACCAACAGTAACTTATAGTGCATATATTCTATTAGACAAAACTTGTCACACAGGAAATCCTGAATTCAGCATAAGGAAAGGACAGATTCCCTTATGAAGCAGTTGCATAAACACAGGTAGAATAGCTTTAACCAATAATCTCTTCCCTCATGGCCCAAAACTACATGGATAAGGGCAGATTTGAAACCAGCCTATCTACACACTGAATTCCAGGAGTATATGGACTATAGAATTATACCTGTGTCAAAAATAAAAATAAATGAAAACAAAATTTTTGAAGTTTGAAAGAAAGGGCCAATAAACATTATGGACAAATAATACAAAGTAAATTAACAATATTCTGAGGATAGTATAATGATTTAATAGAAAACCATTTGGTATTCAATGACTATGAGAAAATGGGACAAGTTTCCTGTCTCCTACTGAATATATATATATATATATATATATATATATGTATATATATGTATATATATACACATATATATTAGAGATATAACATATAATCATATATTATATATAAAATATGTTACTTATATTTGAACATATTGTGCATGTACATTATATTGTGACTTGAGAAATTTGAGATACTTTCTATCACAAACAGTATTTGAATTCAGTTTTGTCCAAGAAGCCTGGTATATAATTTCAGTTCTCTTTCTATTGTTATCTTTGTTCACTGACATTGATGAGACATTTTCAATATATTTTTTCTCTGAGCATGACACACATTCCAAGTGGTGCTCAACAAAATTCTCCCTGCCCTCACATCTACTTTATTCTGCCTCCATGGGGGGAAAAACCATGTCTTTCCATAAAAGTGACAGTGATCAAGTACGGGAGAGGAACTTTGCATTAACCCATAAGAGTCTGTAGAGATACAAATTTCAAAGATGGAAATTTATTTCATGAATGCATCCTTTACAACTTTGAAAGATGACAACTTTTAAAAGAAACAAAGTCAGGAATGTCTGTACTTTCTCTGGTGAGATAGGAGCAATATAAATGAGTGTGAAACCAACAGTTAGTGGCAGCATCTGACAGCAGGGAAGAAAATAGGCAGCTCTACTTCGTTTAATTAAATCAAGTGAAAAAATTAAAGCTATCATTTCCATTTGACAAAACTGGATAAAATTGAAATTAAGAATCAAATAAACTTACATTTTAATCACAGACATATACATAATGATACAAACTTATAAAGATTACATGTATAAGACAGAGATGATAAGTAATAGATTGATGATAGATGATGATGACAGGTAGATTATAGACAGACAGATGGATGATAGTTACATAGCTAGGTAGATAGATAGATAGATAGATAGATAGATATGATAGATAGATAGATAGATAGATAGATGATAGATAGATAGATGGAGATAGATAAATAGATTATTATATAATATAGATACCTCATTTCATTTTTGTACATGGATTAGTATTATAAGAGTCTTAATATGTAAAACATATCTTTAAAATTACTAGTAAAATTTCTTCAACAAAATAGTGTTTCAAGAAGAAAGCACAATTAAAGAATACAAAAAAAAAAACAGAAACAAAGTAGCTGCTATAAACAGCTGTAATTCACTGTTTACAGATGAGCTTCTGGAATGCATGTTTCATGTCTTTCTTTGGTTTTTATGTGCATAATTAACCAATCACTTAAGTTTTACTGCTCACACTAAATGTACTGTGTAAAATCTTCAAAACCTTGAGCCCATGTGCAAAATTACAACGGGAAATAATTCAACTGAAGCAACGGAAATTCATTAAAGTTTATTTCTAAGCATTCATTTAAAAAAGACATTGTTAGAGCCGGGCAGTGGTGGCGCACGCCTTTAATCCCAGCACTTGGGAGACAGAGGCAGGCAGATTTCTGAGTTCGAGGCCAGCCTGGTCTACAAAGTGAGTTCCAGCACAGCCAGGACTACACAGAGAAACCCTGTCTCGAAAAAGAAAAAAAAAAAAAAAAAAAACAGAGAGAGACATTGTTAAATTCTGACCATACCAAATTTCTCATGACGAATCATCTGCAGTAAGTGAAATAAATGTACAAGTGAGGCATGCTTTTGCATACTTATAATGCTAGCAACTGTGAGGTAGAAGCACAAGAATCAGGAGTTAAAGGGTAGCCTTGGCTGTGAAGCAAATTTGAGATCGGCCTCAGCTATATAAGAACTTGCCTCAAAGCAAACAAACAAATAATAATAATAGCAAATAATAGCAAATAAATAATAATAGCAAAGAAATATAGTATAAGTACACAGGCCTAATTGTGATTGTACAGTTAGGGACATAATTAAAATCTTTTAAGTTTCTGCAACTTTGCAACTTTCAAATAGCTCAATAAATGATTTAATATATATATATATATAAATGTAAAATAATTTTTGTTTCTTGCCTTTACCTTTGACTAGGTTATAGTAAGTAAACAGTCTCATAACTTCTTTTTGCAAAATTGTGAGAATTAAAGATTAAACATTTAAAAAAAAAAACAAAATAAAACATTATTAGAAAACCAGGCAATGGATTTGCTTTTTGTATGATCCCCATTGATGTGCATTGATGGTCCTTATGTTTCAATATTGCTATGGTAACCACTTTGTTTGATGAATATAATTTTGTTGACTCTGTATAAAGAGATATAATCACACGAAGTTTTCACATTCCATGTTATACCACAATCTAAGGAATATTTCTTTTGAAAACGATTAGTCATTATAATATATGGGATGAAAAAGAGTGTTGTTTCTTAAGTTATCAAAATTTCAATAATAAAATGTGACATTCAAACCCATAATATGACTTTGGAGTTGAGCAATAAAAAATAAAAAAGTTTTTAGCAGAACAAAATGCATGAAGATATTTATTGGCTATTTCCCAGAAAATTTCAAAAAGCAAAGGAAAAACATAAAACCGAATATCCAGAGTGAAAGAGATTGAGCTAACTGAAATAATCATGCAGGCCATAAGTATTTCGTGATTGCCTTTATGTCTGAAACTTGTAAATAAATTATTTTAAAGCTTTTTTAATTTTTGGTAGAGCAATTTTAGTAAAATTTAAGAAAGATATATTGGACAATTTAAGTAAAAAGCCCTCGCAAACTCCCGGAGAGAAATGGAAAGGCTTATGACCTAGTCACCCAGCGACCAGCCACCAGTATGTGACATGTGGTTCTAGCTTTTGAAGACAAAAATAAAAGAATATCCAGGAGGAGGTTAAATAGCCTGGGTGTTGGGGAGCACGGGGAAGATGACTAACACTACAGGGATTTGAAAATGCCATGGGCAAACCTACTACTATAAAACCTTCCTACAATAATAATAAAATGGCTTTAGATGGAACTAGCTTTTATTGAGACAAAGATATCTCCCCAGAACATCATAGGCTAACAACCCACACTAGTGCTGAGTATGGGTCACCTCCTTTTAAATTGTTGGTTCATAGGCTCCCACAAACATCTAAGGCTACTACCAGTGTTCTTGATTTCCCTCCAGAACTTGTTAGTCACGAGCTGAAGAGACTACATATCTGAGTCATAGACCATGAAAAAATGAAGCTGGTATCAACCAATTTTTCCTGGGAAATTTTTTAGGCTTACAGGTCATTTGCATTCCTGCTATTGGTTTTGGTTTTGTATTTTTAACGGGACACTATGTTTATAAACATGTGTGTCTCTGAAATTATATCTTTAGGCTTTTTCTTTGGCTCTTTTTCTTCTGTTTCTATGGCTTGTTTTGTTCTGTTATCTTTGTTCATTTTTTTCTTATTACATTTTATTATTATTATTATTATTATTATTATTATTATTATTGTTATGTATAGATTTGTGTGGAAGAGGAGGTTGAGAGAAAGAGTTAGAGAAGAGAAATCCCCACTTATAATATATTGAATACAAGAATTATTTTCTATAAGAAAAATGTATTTTATTGTTTCATTCTTCAGTCTGGAAACTCTAAGAATATGTATATCATTTCACTCAATAATGCAAAATCCAAAAATGTCCTAATGATATCAGTTGTAATCAGCTCTTATATACTCTTGTGATTTTAATAAACTTGGCACATACCTCAATAATATATATGTAGTAAACAAAAATATTTAAGATGTATTATTTTATTTCACTGGAGAAACCAAAAAAGCACTTTGTTTTTTTCCTTTTTATCCTGGCTTATTATTCAGTACTGTACACCCAGATTCAAAGTTTACTTGCATAGATTATTTAGATGTGTGATTTGATTTTCTGAAGTCATGTTAGCCTGTGAATATATTTAAAATCAGAGTAATAGTTCTAACACAGATTTCATTGTCTCACATCTCATTTTCTGTATATGAAATCATCCCCAAAATGAACTATTTCTGTTCAACTATAAAAAAAAAGTTGCATGAGCTAAAACAAAGTTTACAAGTCTGTGCACAATAATCACTACATTGTGAGCATTATCCCTTTCTTTTTCTTACTCTGATGGTGATTGACTCTAATCATGATGTGACATAAATATAACTAACTTCCCAAGCTTTCTTGGTAGTTATTGTGAGACCGGAGGGAATTTGCAGAACACAATGCCTTTTTTTTTTAACCTATTATTGCATAACAGACACAATGACCCCATATGACCTAAATGGCTAGAGAAATCACTTCCTTGCTTTGTCCTTTTCACACATTGTCCTTGAACCTAAATGGAACACAGATGTGTACTTCTAAAGGGGCTCAGTTTGGCTCCCAGCTTCTACATCTCCTGGGTCAGAACCTCCTCTAACTCTAGCTTCAGGATAGCTAACAGCGTCTTCTGGCTGTTGCAGGGTATTTGATCGTACTATGAACTCTGATATTGTGCTATTTATTGTAAAGCCCTAGTTACGATGTGGAACAGCCCACTCCTTTAATCCCAAACAATGAAGGTGAAGTTAGTTTGTAGAAGTTGAGGTTTGAAAGAGATGTCTAATTGACTGGCATAAAAATAATGAATTAGAGAAATATTTAGCCAGGCGGTGGTGACGCAAGCCTTTAATCCCAGCACTTGGGAGGCAGAAGCCGGTAGAGTTCTGAGTTTGAGGCTAGCCTGGTCTACAGAGTGAGTTCCAGGACAGCCAGGACTATATAGAGAAACCCTGTCTCAAAAGAAAAAAACAAAAAAAAA
>NW_022196915.1:91764092-91815733 GCF_008632895.1 Mastomys coucha | reverse complement strand
ATCCGCCTGCCTCTGCCTCCCAAGTGCTGGGATTAAAGGCGTGCGCCACCACCGCCCGGCTAAATTTTCTTATTCTATCCTATGAGGATGTCATTATTATTGCTCTTGGAGATTCAATGTATATAATAACCTTACATGATAAAGCAAGTTGCTAGCAAGGGATAGAATTAAAATTTGAGTTCAAGTTTACATTTTAAGTCCACATAAAGCCATCTGAAAAGTGATTTCTGTATGTTTGATGGTTTCAGTATTTTGTGGGTTTTATAAGTCAGAACTTGAAAACCACAAAACTTTAGTAAGAATATATTCCTCACTTCCTTTTGCCAATTTCTATGATCAACAGGAGAGTGTCTACAGAGGAAAGTGGTAAAAATTATACTCAATTAATGGAACATTCTAAATGGTATTATATGCCAGGCGTCATGTTAGGTACTGTGGTTCTTGGAATAGAATAAGACATTAATACAGGGAAAAATACACTAAGGAAAAATGTTTGTATAGATGCTAAGTAGAAGAGAATGTGTTGTAAAATGTGTTAACACTGAGATCAAAACTAGCCAGGACAATATTATTTAAAAACAAAAGGCTACCTAAGAAGTTTGAGGTGACCACATTAAATAAAAGTAAAAAGCAACAATAGCAAAAAAGATTGAACAGAATATGATATTCCCAGGAAAGGGTAGCTATGTAAGGGGCAGCATAGAGAGAGAGGAAGAAAGCTGTACTGGAAAGTTATACAGAGACAGGTTGCAGAGAGAATGTAAGCTAGATGTAGATAAAGACAACATGCCAGAGAATGAGAAGCCAGATGATTTGAACAGATTGTTACAGTCAGTTTGAGTTCAACCAGAGTGACTCCAGAAAGACAGTGAGAAGCCAAAGAGACTCAGTCACCTTGGGGAGGAGACTGATCCAGAAGAGCTGAGTTGGAAGAACCAGTTAGAGTTCAGAAAGAATTGGAAAGGGTGAGCTTATTCAGTAGTAAGTCTCAGAAGCTGAGAATATTCTAGGCCTAAATTAGATTGTGCAGAGGTTAGAAACTTCCAGGACTAAACATATATAAATATATATTAGCAGACAGAGGCAGGCAGAAAGCATCTGAGAGGACAACTACATCAAACAAATAAAAGCTTTATAGCTGGCTCTCCATAATACCAGCCTACGTCACACACACACAAAAAGACAGAAAGAGAGAGAGAGACAGAGACAGAGACAGAGACACAGAGAGGTAGGTGGTCAGAGAGAGATTGATAAAAATTAAAAATAAATCTAAATGCAAAATGAATGCTTGTATTTTCTTTACCTAAAAACTATAAGATCCAGGTTGCCTCACTGTCTTTCAGCAGTCCATCAGATGGGACAGTTACAATCTTCAGGCCTAATGATCTTTTCTTAGTTTTTTCAACAATACAAGTATTTACAAATATTGAAAGTACAATTTTCAGTTTCATATGGAAACACACACATAATCACACACAAACACATAAAACTAAATAATTAAAACTTAAAAATAAAATCTTGAATAAGAAAATAACTGTCTTATTCCCCCATTCCAAGATGTCCTAGAACTAGAGTAATAGAGGCACATGGTGGTCCTTCTCTCTTTAGTCTGCATCTGTCAACAGAAAACTCTCCAGGCCTCTTTCTGTTTCTCATGCAAAGTCAATTTTGTATAGTCTTCCAAACTTAGCTCACAGAATTAGGATAGCCACATAAAATAGCGTGGAATTAGAAGACAAATTCTTGCAATTTAGTCATTTTGAAATAACTTTGTCTGCTGTTTCAATTCAACATGGAAAGATCTTAGATGTTTTCACTTCTGCCATGACAAGGGACATTTCCATAAATGCATCTAACTTCCATAGGTCATATTGACTCCCAAATTTTTAGAAAGAGATGGATAAAAAAAAAATCACATCAGAAATATGCATAAATTAAAACAGAAGCCTCTGGAAACACAACCGATAAGTCAATTTAAGAGGTGATGTTGGGGAATTATGAACTCTGAATGTGAATGTCCATGGCTGACAGGGAGCAGTATTGGCATGGTAAGGGATTCTGAGAAAAGATGTGTCTACTAGCAGCAAAAGAATGACTCAAAGTCAAATCATGGATCCAAGCTGATGAGCTGTGTTCTGCTTGCTATTCTAAGAGCTCTCTTTCTCCATGTCTTTCTTGCATGTGTGTGTGTGTGTGTGTGTGTGTGTGTGTGTGTGTGAGTGTGTGTGTGCTCCAAGCAGTTCTCTCTTATTATCCTAAAACATTCTCTAGATAATTCATCTTCTGGAGAACATAGGTCTAGTCCTTTACTTTACATATCAGTTCAGTTATTTATTCCATGTTGCCTTTGAATACCCTATTAATCAGCATCCTGTAACCCCAGCAGGATGATTCTTATGAAACAGAAAACACTCATTTATTTTAATCATTGAAAAGAATTCAGAAATCTTCCTGCCTCTGTTACACAGAGATGTTGAACTAGCTAGATGGGACTGTATCTAGAAATTACCATTTTTACCACACCTGGGTCTAATCTTGCTGTGTCCCAGGTTGAACTTGAACTCAGGAATCTGACTGACTTTGTATCTGCCTGTCTTTCTACCTTTCTGACAAGCTGGCTCATTAATGTCTTTGTTCCTTTAGATTCATGAAGTCCTTCATAATTCATATTGCATCCTTATATTTTTGCATAGTTGAGAAATTATATACTTTCAAACTCATATATCTAGAGCTCTTTCCCATAGCCTCAAGGGCTGTCCTGAAGGTCCCAGTGTTTACCATTTTCCTGAGACAATAGTCACACCTTGAGCTCCTGGACTTATGCTGACTGAATATCATGGAGTCATTGATGTTAACAGGGAGGACATTCCTCAGAGGAAAGTGAAATATGTACATTCTTATACAGACAAACTTTTATGCCCATAGCAGCCATCGGCATTCATGGAGGCTCCCACTGTGGCCCTGTCCCAGGGGCAGGAACCATAGTACTCTGTCCCCACCATAGAGTGCCATGGTGGACTCAGCACGTACCGAAGAAGTTTTTACCTTCAGCTACTTACTAGATCATGGTAGTAAACAGGCAGGGATAACGCCATGTTTATGGCTAACAAGAAAAATTTGAAAAGATTCAGATAAACCTTGAAGTGTGACAAAATATTCAAATTGTTAAGTTTTGCCTGTCTTTTACAAATAAGTCTAAACAAGAAATTACTTGCATACCTAATTTATTCCACCTAAATAACAGTTACTGTTGGAAACCAAAAACACTCTCTGGCTTGACCCGCTGCTAACCTCAGCTCTGGCGGAGACACCCAGGAGCCAAGAGGCTTAAGAACCAGGATCCTAGTTCAATACCAAGCTGTCCTTAGCTTGGAATTTCTCTCAAGGATTCTGCCTTGCTAGACAGGTTTTCCTCAGAGCTAGCAATAGAGGTCAAGCACATTCCTTAGGAGAGTCCACAATAGTTAGAAATGTTTTACATACTAGAGTGTAATCGAAAGGCTTCCCTCACTCAAGGACATTAGCTAGAAGTGGTAGGTCAGAACCTCCCAGTGCTTGCCTCCAGCAAGACCCAGAGAATTAGCAGGAAATGCTAGATCAGAACCTCCTAGTCCTTGCCTCCAGCAGAACCAGAGAATTAGCATAGGAATACCAAATTAGCCCCAGCTTCTGCCCACTTCACAACTGGATATGTGATCTTGGTCAGTTAGATCACTGACCTTGATGTGCCGCCCGCCTACGTGACTCTTGTCATCTGCTGAGAGGTGCCTGGAGCTGATCTTCACAGAGACAACTCCCCGAGATAAGGCTGCAATATGTTTCAGGCCCCCTTATTGAACATCAAGCCAGATGTTCCCCTCTCCTCCTTTGTTCCAGCCGAATTCCCCTCACCCCCTTCTCATTTCCTTTTTCTGTAACGTGTATATATACTGGTCACTGGTCATTAATAAACGAGGCTTTGACAAAAGATTTGCAAGTCCTTCCTCTCTTTTTTCCACTCATTTTGAAAGGCTGGAGAATCTTAGAATTTAAAATAAGGGCATTTAATAGAAATGTATGTATAATATATAACCTTTACCTAAAAAGGAGCATGGAAAACCTCTGTAACAAGCCAAAAAGGTGAAGTAGCTAGTTCCAAGAACTTTGCTAACCCAGAGCCTCAGGGTTCTGGTTCCCGAAACCTGCCCCTCCTGACTGATCCACAATGAGGACGGAACTAGGAATGAAGGTCTACTGGTTTACAGGCCCTCGGCCCTGCTGAGGCCCTCCACCCTGCTGACTGATAGATAAAGATTACATTCCTAGAAGGAATATGTTCCCCTCCCTAACTGAATACCTTGGGTTGGGTCCCTTTGAAATTTTCCACTGTTTTTATGTTATGTTTCTTTGGTAACCCTCTTCCCACCCCCAGCTTGTGGTTTTTCCCTTTAAATACCCCTCACTTCTTGTGTTCGGGGTTGAACTCCTCTGGCCAGCATGGTCACAAGATCGACCCAGGTACCGGCCTATCTCAAATAAATCTCATGTGATTGCAGCAAGTTCGGTTTCTCATGAGTTATTGGGTGGTCGCGTCATCCCGAGACTTGAGTAAGGATCTCCCCAGTTCTGGGGGGTCTTTCAATTCTATTCCAGGTCTAGTTCCCTTCAAAACCCATGGAATAACTAGATCCCGCAGGTCCGGGATAAGTTACAAAGCAGTTAATTAAAGATGAGGGTGTATATTCCTTCATATTTCACTTTCTATTTCACATCAAACTGTGCACAAATGCTCACTTTAGCCTTAGAGGCTTTCTGCTAAGTAATGAAGATTTCTCTCATTAACCCTGTTGTAGATAACTCTTTAAAAAGAAATGTTGAGTTTGTAGCATGTGTATATGTCCTTGGTTATGTTTGATTTCATACCTAGTCACAGGAATCATCTTCCAGTGTCACATGTTTTCCTCCAAGACAGTTTCAAACACTGTCTTCTAAAGTCCTATTTGAGCTCCAAGTCCATTTGCTCAAAGATCATACATATCACAAGCTTCAGTCAGACTTAATCTATAGTGATTTTGATAATGGAATGGATTTACTTTATCTCTATTTCAAGGGTAGCTATTAAGTACAGGAAATCTCTCCATAAGCAGTGTTAAATTCATAGTGGTCAATCTAGAAAGATTACTTTATGACTCAAATCATTCATTTGTATTTTTATAGTTGAGAGACTAGAGCTGACCAGTTATGTATCCTGGAGCAATAATTCTTAAATATTTTAAGTTATGTTTCACAGTTCTTAACTTTTTTTTTTGTTTTCCTCATTGTTACCGAGGAGTAGAGAGTTGTAGGCATATTGACTAGTTTTTATTGCCAATTTGGCACAACTTAAAGTCACCTGGGGACAAGAAACCTCAACTGAAGAAGTACTTTGCATGGCCCGTGGGCATGTCTGAAGGATACTGTACTGACTGATGGATGATATGGCAGAGTCCAGCCAACTGCGAGTGGCAGCATCTGTAGCAGCATCTGTAGCAGCGTCTGTAGCAGCGTCTGTAGCAGCATCTGTAGCAGCATCTGTAGCAACATCTGTAGCAACATCTGTAGCAGCATCTGTAGCAGCATCTGTAGCAACATCTGTAGCAACATCTGTAGCAGCATCTGTAGCAGCATCTGTAGCAGGCAGATTTGGACTGTGTGAGAAAGGTGGTGTGTTTCAAAGGAAAACACTTGGTATGGGCTAACCAGTTTGGGGCCTCTTTCCTTGGGGCTTCCTTAACTGCCTATAGCTCTTGACTAGGGTGGAGCTATAAGAGATTTCCTCCTCCCATGTAAGCATATCTATTAGGGTCATCCATGATGAGACCTGCAATTCTATACATACAAGTAACAGAATACAGAGAGAACAATATATTATCTGTATCAACAATTCACAAAATAACATCCATGGATCTGAGAAAGAACAAGCAAGGTGCCTTGGAAGGGTTGATCAGAGGAAAAAGAAGGACAAAGCAGTGGTGTGTTACTCTCCAAAAGTCATTTTTAAAAAGAGACATCTAACCATGTGCAAGCTCTTGGAGTGAACCAGAAAACACCTTACTCAGTGATTTTTGCTTTAGTTTTTGGCTATTTTAAGTCCCCGTACTTGCTGCCCTTAAGGACAGATTGTGACTTGGAGACCTAAGCCGAGATAAACCCTTACATTTCTTAGTTAGTTTTAGTCTGAATGCTCAGCCACAATGCAAAGTAACTAGAATACTAGAGCCACAGGAATTATAACCATATTTGTAATGATTAAATAAAATTTAAGGTCATTATTTTTCAGTACCCTTTATTATTAAGGTACAATTTGATAGTTGTATCATTTTAAGGTATTAAAAAAATGCTCCAACAGGAGCTTAAAATATATATATAAGTAGCAAGGTAAAAAAGATTGGTTGTTATGGCAACAAAAATGCATTTACAGTAAGTTTATAGGAGAGGTAATACATTTTTATTGCCATGTAGTGAAAAAAAAATCACAACTCAATAAAGAATGATGTCTGAATCAAACCAGATTACAAAATTCAGTTACAGTGCTTACATTAAAAAATCAAGATATTTGTTTTACCATTTAAATAGTTTGTTTGCTGGAGGAACACTTCTTTTCAACTTCTGATAGTTAACTTTCTTCATTCAATTTAAATAGTGTAGCATTAAAATCGTATAATTATTTTAAAGAAACAATCTAGTAGATTCTGTTTAAGACTATGACATAAAAACTTTAAATGAGCCATTCATGTGAATACATATATATGTAGATCCTTTGATTGTCTAGTACTGGACTGTAATCTTTCATTTACCTCCTAATTCTTTTTTAAAAATTTCTGAGGAGTTTTAACTTGAAAAATTCTAAATGCTGACACTTCATGATGCAAGGTAAGTATTTAAAGCCATATTTAATGACAATATAATCAGGGTTTTCATAGTAAACATGAGATTCCTTTTGCTACTTTTTTTATTAGATATTTTCTTTATTTTACATGTCATATGATTTCTCCTTTCCCAGTTTCCCCTCAAAAACAAACAAACAAACAAAAAAACAGACCAAAAAAACCCCCCAGAAAACAAAAAACAACAAGAACAAACCCCTGCTGCCTCCCCTTGTTTGCCTCTCCCACTTCCTGGTCCTGGCATTCCCCTACACTGGGGCACAGAACCTTCACAGGGCCAAGGGCCTCTCCTCCCATTGATGATCGACTTTGCAATCCTCTACTATACACATGCTGCCTGAACAATCAGTCCCACCATGTATAGTCCTTGGTTGGTGGTTGAGTCCATGGGAGCTCTGAGGGTACTAGTTAGTTCATATTGTTGTTCATCATAAGGGGGCTGCAAACCATTCAGCTAACTCCTTCATTGGGGACCCTGTACTCAGTTCAGTGGACGGCTGTGAGCCTCTACATCTGTATACATAAGAGGCTCCTTTTGCTACTTTTAACTTACAACTTTTTTCATAGCATTTTTATTGATTATTTGGGAATCTCACATCATGAACTCTGGACACGCTTCCCAGTCATTTCATGTCTTCTCTCCCTCCCTTATAACTACACTCTGTTGTGATCATAAAAAGAAAAAGAGCTATAAGAATGTGTTCTGTGTGGGGAAAAATGGGGTGCCTCAGCGGGCTCATGTCAAGGCATCCCTTCTCCCTGAGGGAACCCACACAGGTATAGTATAGAATAGAGTTTATTTAGGGCATAGGGAGGGGAGTTAAGAGGGTAGCAGAGGCAGAGAAAGGCAGAGAAAAGGAGAGAGTAGAGAAATAGAGGCCAGCCATGACCACATGGAGAGAGGGGAAAGGGAATTGGGAGAGAGAGGGGACAAAGGGGCAAGAGGAAAGGTAGAGAAGCAGGAGTAAGAGAGAGAGGAGGGGGCAAGCAGCCCCCTTTCTAGGGCCTTGCCAGGTGACTGTGGGAAGGAGCATAGCTGGCTGCTGCCAGGTATCTCTGGGGGTGGAGTTTATACCGAATGCCAACACACACCCTATAAAAAGAAAAGAAGAAAGGAAAAAATTAGAAAGGGAAATAATTTCATTTTGTGTTGTCTATACACTTACTGGAGCAAGTCAAACACTCAGTTTCCAGTGAGACGGGCTGACTCCATGACAGGCTTCAAATTGGCAGTTTCGGAGACTAGGCCTAAGTCTCTGTTTTCAAGGACTGGGCAAGTCCAAGCCTCAGAAGCTGCCCTGCCACCTGGCCTAAGGTAAGGACAATGGGCAGCAGCAGTTTCCAGACCTCCTCAGCCATGGTCCTCCTGAGTCCTTCCTCACCAGCACACCCCCCAGCAGCCGTCAAATGTGGAGAGCTAGCTTCAGCATCCCTATCATCATTAAGAGTTTCCTTTATGGCTTCCTGTCTGGGCTGCTAGACTGTTTTGGTGATGCAAGGGGTGGAAGTGGGTTGTCACAAAAGCTTTCTATTTCTCAGCTGTGCATCTGCAATCATTCAGTCATCAGTACCACTGCAAGAGGGACCGGCTAGCCCTCCACCCTCTCATTTCCGAAGGTACTCAACAATAGACACACCTAGATTCACCCTTCCAGTTGAAAATTTGTAATGCTTAGACTTGAAAGCTGATAAAAATAGTCATCAAATACTGAAAATGTAAACTAAAAAAACACTTTATTGTGCATTATTTTAAAAATAGGTATAAATAAATAAAAGCAAATTTTATAGTTAACAAATCAACCAAACTTTAGTGTAAGTGCAAAGAACTATAAAGTTGCTCAGAAATTCTGGACATTTAGATACTACCAGGGTTATAATAATGTATAGTTTTTAAGTTTATATATTTGTAACAAGCTATGTATTTTTAATATAAAATATTGCTAACTATTGTTGCCGATAGCCCTGGGGCTATTTGTAATTTGATGCTAATTCCATCCTCCTGGGAGAGGTTCCAAAGGAGGTATGAGTCAGCACTCAGGTGATTTCCTGAAAACCTTCTCCCTATCTTAATTTGTAAAATAAAGGCTAGAGATGGTGATTGAGCAGATAAAGGGAAGGTGGAGCTGAAAGTGGAGAGGGAGAAGGAGGAGGGGTGGGAGAGAGAGAGGACTCTGGAGAAGTAGGTGGAAAGAAAGGGTAGCAGAAGCCCGTGGTCTGGAGAAACCACAAGTTATCAGGGGTCTCATAGAAGGGAAGATGGTAGTGTAGTGGTAGATCTGCCCAATTTAGGCGCACAGTTTGTATTCATATTACTGAGTTGTGTTTTCATTGTTGGGGCATATTTGGGCTGGGGAATTACTGCAACAAACTATAACATTATTAATTATTAAAATAATACATCTCTCAAAGAGTCTGAGAGTTGATGATATATCCATGACACTGGGATAAAGGAATCCAGGGTTAGAACTCATTTTTAAAAATTTTAAAGCTGAATTATGTCATTTGTCCACTGTTTTGACTCATGCAAACTAATTCCATCTTTTGTTTTCACACAACTGAGTTGGAAGCAATGCATTATATTTCTATGATAAGATTCAGCTATTTTTATATTAATATGTGAGAACAAGTGTAATTTATTTCAGTGTCAATGTAATATTTGACATCTTTGTTACATATGTGTGTGTTGTGAGATGTACTAGATTTGAAAATGGTATCTGAAACTGCAGGTACAAGTATTTTTCTCATCTTCCAAGACCTCATAGATCTGGATGTATACATTTTCAGCATCTTCCATGCCTCATTCCATTGGATGGCCACTAAGGTGGAGTCAGTGCCATATTTTCATCACAAAGAGGAAAACAATACTTCCTATAAAACAAGATTTGAGAAAATAATATGCAGAGAAGTAGAAAACATCAAAACAAACAAAAAAGAATCAATCTGAAATCTTGGTGACAACCCACATTTTACTATATTTACTATATTTACTACATTTCGTCAAGGAGGTAAGAATCTTCTCTTGAATTGCCATTTTATTTTGGGTCTCTAACTAAACTATGAAGCAGAGAGAATATATGTAATAAATGATCATAATTATGTTGCATGAGAAAGACATGTGCTATGTGAGTCCTGACAGGGAAGTACATGATCCCTGGCTGGAGTTGTATGCTTCAGGAACATAGGTTGAGTGCTTGGGAAGAAGGCTTCCAGCTATGCTGAAGCTGAGATTTGATTCTGAGCCCTTCTGTCCTTGGTCGCTTTAGGTTTGTGTCCTTTGCATGGAGTCCAGCTGTCCACAGAGGAAACATTCTGATTGTGTGTCTTTTCTGAGCTGCTGCCTTTTCAGTATTACATATCTCAAGTTATTATGTCAGGAAAAGTCAAGAGAAACTACTTTAATTTAATCCTTGCCTCAAGAGCCTAGATTAACTCAAATCAATACTGTAACTGACAAAAATGTGTGTTTTTTTTAATTTATCTTATTAATCATTCCATTCGTTTACATCTCAAATCTCAATATGATATCACCCTTCCCGGTTATCCCTCCACAACATCCCCCACCCACATCCTCCCTCTCCCCCATCCCCTTTGGCTCACTCCCCTCACCACCACCACTGCTGCCTTCTCTATACTGGGACATCAAACCTCCACAGGACTAAGAGCCTCCCCTCCCATTAATGTCAGACAAGGCTATCCTCTGCTACATATGTATCTGAAGCCATGGATCCTTCCCTGTACACTCCTTGGTTGGAGTGCAACCTGGGAGGGAGCACTGGCCAGCTGACATTGTTCTTCCTATGGGGTGGCAATTCCTCTAATATAAAATAGAATTACATAATATAATAATAGTATAAAATAGAATTACATCACTTTACACCCTTCCCTTTATTCACTGAAGCCCCAGACAGCTACTGTCCCTAAAACCTTTCTCTCATCTCCTTCCATCCTCTAAATCAGTTTTCTTTATTATTATTTTACCATACATATTCATGTATGCATATGAACAAATATGTAGCTATACCCACTGAGTCAGGTTTTCTCATTGTTTGTGTGTATATGATTTCAGGGTTTACCACTGTGCATTGGATGGAGAATTAAGGGACTCATCCCTGGGAACGGCTATATTCAGCAGTCATTAATTGCCTGTAGCTTTTTGTCTATGGGTGGAATGCCTTGAAACTTCTGTTTTCCATGTTAATATGCCTGTTGACATTGCTAATGTTCTGGTTGTACCTATTCTGCCATTTCTAGAAAAGGCATCGGCACTGCAGACTTCCTGATGTTCTGTCTATACCATCTTTCCATTATTTCTTCCACAATACCCACTGAGCCCTGGATGCAGGAGCTGGGATGCAGATGGTTTGTGTGTCACTGGGCTTCTCATTAGCAGTTGATCTCTGCCTTGTGTCCAGGTTGGGTTTTCTACTAATGGTTCTGCTTGCTGTAAAGGGGGGCTTGCTTGATGAGGGGTAATAATTTAAGTGTTTCAATTACACTACATTTTTTTTAGATATATAGCGGTATTCAAATGTTATTTTGTGGAATTTTAACAATCTACCTTTTAATATTTACCATTCCTCCATCACATCTTCCTCCCATTATCAGGATAGCTTGAAGCCTTCCTTCCAACAAGGAACAAAACCTACCCTTCCTGAACCACAGTTTTCCAACAAGGAAGGCTCCTACATGAAGTTGCTATTGGAGAGAGTTGGGATACATAGAATACATGTTTTTGACCCTCCCAGGACTCATACAGATCATATATTTTTACTAATACTTCCATACCTTCCCAAGACCAGCTTCAGATGGAGAGGGGTTCTGAGAGAAGAGGAGTCTGGGAGCTACGAAAAGGAAGCCTTCAGGTCAAATCGTGGATCCAAGCTGATGGCCTGTGTTCTGCCTGATATGGCTTTTCCAGTCTGCTTCTCTCTACATTCTGCTTTCTCTCTGGAGATCTCATCTCCTGCAGAACACAGGTTCAATCTTTTATTTTACAGCTCAATCCAGTTATTTACTCAAGGATTCCTTTTGATTATCTAACGAATCAGTGTTCCATGGTCCCAGCCCTTTGATTCTTAGGAGATAGCAAGCATATATTTTTTTCTTAATATTGTAAAAGAATTGAAAGATCTGTCTACCTTTGTTAAGCACAAATGATAAGTTAGTTGGGTGGGACCCTGTCCTTAAATTACAATTTCTGCTGTGCCTGAGCCTAACCTTGCTTTGTCCTTGGCTGATCCTGAACTCAGGAATTTATCTGCTTTTGTAAATATAAACAAAAAAATAAAATAAAATAAAACTTAGGTGGGTGGGATTTCCTATGATAATCACTCCCTAAATCTCTTTATTTCATTCTTTAGTAATTGTCTAATAAGTTGGCTCCTAGCCAATTTGTTCCTTTAGATTGAGGAAGCCCCTCATATAATTCATATTGCACCCTTATTTTTTGCATAGTTGAGAAATTATATATTTTCTAACTCATGTATTTAGAGCTCCTTCGCATAGCCTTACGGGCTGTCCCACTGTTTACCATTTTGCTGAGATGTAGCCACACCCTCGATTCCTAGACTCTGCTGTTTGATTATCTTGGACTCATTAACTTAAATAGCGAGGACATTCCTCAAGGAAGGAAACTATGTACATTATTAGACAAACAGGACTTATGCCCAGAGCAGTCATGGATACGCATGGAAGCCCACACTGGGCCCTATCCCAGTGGCAGGAACCATGTCACTCTGTCCCCACCAAGGTCATGCCAGGCTCCATATCTTCCTACTAATTTATTTATTAATTTAGATCTCGAGTTCTATTAGTGCTGCAATAGCAATCTCCTCCACTTAGATCAGGAGATTTTTGTGTTCTACCCCTCTACTTTTTTAATCCCATGAGTTTTACTATCCATTATTATTATTATTATTATTATTATTATTAATTACTGTTATTATTACTTATATTGAAAGACTCTAGTTTCCAAGAAGCTTCAACCAGAACACTTCATTTTAATTATGCTTTCCGCTGGATCTTCATTTCCTGTTCTGCATCACTTGACCATCTGTTAGAATTATCCCACTCCTCAGTGTTTTTATTATTAATTGAATTTTTATTTGGAAAACAGAAAGTCTATTTCCTACAAGTAATGAAAAAAATGACAATTCACATATTCTCAGAAATAGTCTAATATTTTGTAGTAAAATATTACTAATCTTATTACTCTTAAATTAAAATTCTGGTATTCATGTTTGTATGTACCAATCCAGGTATTTAGTAATCTAATAGCAGATTACCCACTGATATATAGCTCTTGTTAATAGTGATTTCTTGGTCAAATAATGCATGTTAATAAGTACATTTTGAAGAGTAAAATCACTGATAGTTGGGAATAACCTAGAATTTTTCTGATTACATAGTACAGAAGCAACATGCACCGGTTTTCTGTTATACTGCAAACAAACCATCTGTATTACATTTTAATAATAACAGTCCATTAGTAATAAGAGGTTCATTAAAAGTGTTTTTCATATATGACTACATTCTATTAGAGTAAGACCCTCTTAAAAGGTATAATAAATTACAGAAAGCAAACAGAAAAAAAAATCTCTGAAAAGCATGGAAAACTCGAAGCTTGATAACATAATTATAATTTTTAACATTCCAGAAGATTCTTCTCTTTGTTCATAATTTAAAAGAGGCTTGAAGGAACCGCAAGTGTTCACCTATTGCCTTGAGAATGCCTGGACCTCTTCCTAATGGGCCTGACTAACACAGTCTGCCCTTTGCTAGAAGACTGTCCTTTTGATGGAGTGCGACCATATGAATCACAGCTTTACTCTCCCAGATGCAGTGAAGCAAAGATGTTCCCATGCTTGTATATAGAATTTACTAGCTGGACATAAACAGCATTCACATAACGCACAAATACTTTTGCCAGTAAATGGGTGTGTGAGGTAGGAAGCATATTGTCTATAGTAAATTTATGCTGGCTGTTAATACTAAAGTGAGATCTATAATATAAAGGAAGATCTATATTTCAAGCCTCAGTCTTTCTCCACAGCATTCACTTCGATGCACAGCAGATAATACTTTGACATTGATTTCAGGTAGCATGTGAGCAAAAGGCAACATTCAATGTTCTTTATTCTTTCTAAATGTTAAGATTTACAGATCCTACGCCATGGCCTGCTGGCTCTCAGGCTTTCAAGAATAATAAGTGCTTGGTTTCCACCTCCAGACAGGTGATCCATCACATAGCTTATGTGTAAGTTATCACAAATTATAAATCATGATAAATCTTGTAATCCTTAAGTTTGAAGTATAATTTTAAAAGATCGGACATCTAGTATGGAAAATAATGCAAGTAAGTTTGATCTTTGTGTGATCTTTTTTTGCTGTGATAAACACCATGACAGCAAGGGAGGAAAGGGCTTTGTTTCTTTATTTGATTGGCTGGTTGGTTTTGGATTTTTTGTTTGTTTTGTTTTGTATACAGTTCTTCATCAGAAAATTCAAGAGAAGCAGTAAAGACTAAAGGCAGGAAATTGCAGGCTAGACCTGAAGCAGAGATTATACAGGAAAGTTCCTTATGGATTATTCCACATGACTTGCTGAGCCTGGTTCCTTTTACAACCCAGGACTATATGTCCAGTGGTGGCACGCCACACTCTGGACTAGTTCCTCCAACTTCAACTATTAGTGAAGACAGTAACCCACACCTTTGCCTAGAGGCCAATCTTCTGGAGGCATATTCTCACTTAATACTCCATCTTCACAGCTATGCCAAGGTTGTGTCAAGATAACAAATGCAACCAGCACTGTCTTTCATTACAACTTATTCCCAAATGCTTATGTTTAACTATTTCTTGGTATGTTTTGTTTATCATAAAAGAATGATAACTCTTATAGTAATTAAGCACTAATGGTCTAGGATAATGTAATTAATTAAATTTGCTTAGTGACAAACATGCTTCTGAATAAAAATTATCACAATAACTTTTTAAAGGTTTATTTATTTGTTATATGTAAGTACACTATCTTCAGACACTCCAGAAGAAGGTGTCAGTCTCATTATGGATGATTGTGAGCCACCATGTGGTTGATGGAATTTGAACACAGGACCTTCGGAAGAACGGTCAGTGCTCTTAACCACTGAGCCACCTCTCCAGCCCCCCACAATAATTTTTGATACAATATATAGTTTAAAAAAAACATACAGTGGTATTTAGAAATCACTCATAACATGGCTCTTGCTTTGAAATTATAAATCAGCATTAGTTTATTTTTGTGTTACTTTTATATATACATGTGAGATTACTAGTAACAAAAGCAAAACTAGTATATCATCGAAAATTTTTCATGAAAAACATCATAGATCTTGGAGAAGTTTCTACACCATGTAAGAAAGCAGGCAGGAACAGATGTGCAGAGATTTTTCCACGGTTTCTCTGGAAGCTCTGCATTCTTCCTCAGAGATCAAGAAATTGCACAGAAGAGAGGGGGTGGGCATAAAACCTGAAACATATGCTGCTTAAAGTAAATGGGATAGAGAAAAGTTTCAGAGGGCATGGAGAGAAACAAAAGCCTGGAACAGATGATGGATTTACCTTCTCAATGTCAGGACTTAATACAGGACAGAGTTATGTTATTTTTGTGAACAAGGAAAGTAGAGATGGAAAACTAGCTTTTGAGGTGCGTGAGGGAAAGTGAAAGCTCCAAGCAGGAACACAGAGAATCTAAGGCGCCTGAAGGCCTGAACCTAACCCCAGCAGGAACACAGAGAAGCTAGGGCGCCTGACTACCAGAACCTGCCCCCAGCAGGAACACAGAGAAGCTAGGGCACCTGACTACCCGAACCTGCTTTCCGGGTGCTTCTCTGTCAACATGTCCAAAACTGATTAAAACATTGTACCACTCTCTCTCTACCGTGAATGGAACAGACAATTTACCATAGGAATAATTTAGAAAATTTGGGGAAAATATATACAAACAGATTTATTTCCAAAATAGACTCTTGTAAAATATTCATCTTTATATGGATTTATTTCTTTGATGATTTATTTGGTGATATTGTTCATGGTGTGTAGATTCGATTAAATTCACATAATTTCCAAGACTTTCTCTCCAAATGAGGCAAATTTTACATCTCTGTAACTCCATCCCTAGTCTAGACCATTTCACTCATGTGTGTGAAGAGCACCAATCATTTACTGCTTGTAACTTATTGTTAATGAAAAGAAAACATTGAAATTTCAAATATCTCCTAATACAATTATATATTTCTTATCCAGATGGAGATATCCTATGATGTAGTGAAATAGCAAGTCTTAAGACAGTATGTAAATTGCTTTAAAATTAAACATTCACAGCTTATAATCTCAAGCAGATTTTCAGATGCACATCAGAAGGCAGGAGATGTGTGTGTGTGTGTGTGTGTGTGTGTGTGTGTGTGTGTGTGTGTGTGTGTGACTTGCACAATTTAAACTGATGCTGGGTTGTAAGATGGTGTAGGGATCTTAGACTTGTTTTCAGGCAGTTAAAGGTGCCCATTTAAACAACTTGTTATAGAACATAAGAACACTATAACTGAGGCGATCCCTATAAGTTTATGTCTGGAAGCTTAACTACCAATGTAGCTATGAAGACAGGAGTCCCCTCAAGAAGTGTTTAAGTCATAAACGCTGTCTTCAAGGTTAAGATCACAGCACTGTCATGGGAATAACTTTCTAATGAAAGGGTGGTTTTCCCCCCAACAATCTTTCTCTACTGGTCTTTACCAGATTCCATACTTGATCATGGACTTCCCTGCCTTTATAAAAATTATCTAAGTATATCCTTGTTTATTGTCAGCAACCTGATCTGCACACATTTACAACATAAGAAACCTGTCTCAGCAGCAGCGAGTGCAGAGTTTCAAGGCTACCCAGGGCTTCCACACTGAATTCGAAGCTCTCATTAGACTGAAACTGCATCCCAACCACATCAGTTCAAGAAGCATCTTGTGATCCGAGATGAATAAATGTCATTGGAGTAGTTTTCAGACTCGTAAGCGTGCAGCAGAACTGTAAAAGAAAAATCTCACAACAAAGCTTATCTTTCCTTTGGTGAATAGTAGACAGAACTGGAGTCCAGTGGGCAAGAACAGGCAGAAGCAAAGACAGTCGACCACAGCCTTGTTATAGTAGCAAGCCCAGAAAAGCTAGCAACACAGAGTTTTGGCTCTTATTAACTATGAACAAAACTGAATTGTAGAGGATATTTTAAATATTCAAATGTCGAAATGCAAACTGTTTTTCACAATATGCTAAAGTCTACCTTCACACTTGTCTTTTCTCTTAAATCATCTTATTTTGCTATATATTTATAAAATAAGTGTTTGACACATAAGGAATACACTAATCAAATTTCTTCTGTCATTCGAGTGGCACCTCTCCAAAAGCAACTGAAATGCTAAGGATGTTTTGTCCTAGAGAAAAAAATTGTATAAAAACTTTTCTTATAAGTCCAACATTTTTCCATTTTATTGATGATAGGTTCTTTTCTCATATACGATATCTTGATTATAGCTTTTCCTCCCTCTACTCTTCCAAGTACCTCTGCATGTCCCTTTCCATCCAGATCTAACTCCTTTCTGACTCTCATTAAAAATGAACAGGCTTCTAAGAAATAACAATAAAACATAACAAAATAAAATATAATAAAACATAGCAAAAGCCATCACATTGAAATTGGACAAGGCAAACCAATGGAAGCAAAGAGCCCAAGAGAAGATACAAGAATCAGAGACTTACCCATTCCCATACTCAAGAGTCCCTTAAAAATAATAAACCGAAAGCTATAATACCTATATGGAAGACCTAGAGCAGAATTGTGAAGGCCATGTGCATGCTGCCTCAATCTCAAGTGACACTCCTACATTTCTAATAAATAGTATTTTGATGAGAAAGTAATCACAGGCAATGTATTGAAGTGACTTTGGAATTAAATTGTTTATAAAGATTTATTTTTATTATATATTAGTCATGCATTTTATCTGTATGTGGACATACATTTGAGGGTAAGTGTCCTTAGAAGCCAGAGGTATTGAAATGTATTGCCCTACTGAAGGTGGACATACAAGCAGTTGTGAGCTGCCTAACATGACAAGCTGAATACACTGCTTACTGCTAGCTATGCACATGAACCTAGTTATGCAATCATCCCAAATACCCATTCATATGTGACTGAATAAAGAAAACCGGGTACATACATGCACTAGAGTACTGTTTAAGAAGAGTTAAATTATATTGTTTGTAGACATGTATAAATTGGGAGACGATATGAAACGAAGGAGCTAGACTAAGGAAAACAAGTATTGAATGTGTTCTCTCCACTGCAAATCTAAAACTCATATTAAAATTACATGTTAGTAGTAGAGGGATGCACTAGGAAAGGGAAAAGAGGTTAGAGAAGGGCATTATATCTGGGTGATTAATTTAAACAAAGTATTTTATATGTACTACAATGTCATAATTTGAACCATTATTTTTATATAATTTCATTGACAAATCCAGAAAAGTGTTACACAAATAGAAGTCAAATAAATAAATAGAGGATTTAATGTGAAGAAGTTTTAAAAATCTATTAAACCAGCAGGGCAGTGGTGGTGCACTTCTTTAATCCCAGCACTTGGGAGGCAGAGGCAGGCAGATTTCTGAGTTCGAGGCCAGCCTGGTCTACAGAGTAAGTTCCAGGATAGTCAGGGCTATACAGAGAAACCCAGTCTTGAAAAAAAAATTCTATTAAACCATGATAAAAGTCTGAGGTTATTACGAAAAAAATCCTTTAAAGATGGAAAAGAGAAATCTTGAGACTGTTTATGTATTTTGAAGAGAAAAGAACTAAATGCATACTTGTATGAATATAAATGGCAATTACCACACTGCTTCCAAGCTGGTTTCATTTGAGGTGATTGACAGGATTTCTTTATCTTCTATAGCAGTGGTCACCAACTTGTGGATGAAGACACCTCTAGGCTCACATGAACTTTTCACAGGTGTCACATACCAGTTATCATGCATGTTAGATATTTTCATTATGATTCATAACAGTAGCAAAATTACAGTTATGAAATAGCAACAAATCTAATGTTATGGTTTGAATCACTATAACTTGAGGAACTATATTAAAAGGGTTGCAGCATTAGGAAGGTCAAGGACCACTGCTCTATTGAGTGCTTCCAAAGGTAAACCTAGGCCATCATCACTGTCAGCATGAATTCTAATCTGAGTGACTTTTCCCAGGTATGAATATGATAGGCTCAGCCAATAAAAAAGTGAAGGTAACACACACAAATCTCAACCTTCAGGTTGTATTAGTTCACAAAGTATTTATTACATTTTCTTCATTCTTGAGTTGGAATCTTTATATGTTATTTTAGACTTTTGCAAGAATGAGCTACATCATAAATTTTTTCTTTGAATATATTAAGTTCACTTACACATATGCTCAAAACTTGTGCCAATACAAAATCCTGAAGTATAAATGGCCCTAAAGTTCAGCAAGGAAAAAGGAGTCATAAATGATTAAAACAATATATTCAGGAAGCAAATAATTTAATTTAATAGATATTTTCTTTATTTACATGTCATATGATTTTTCTTTTCCCAGTTTCCCCTTCCAGAAAGAAAGAAAGAAAGAAAGAAAGAAAGAAAGAAAGAAACAAACAAACAAACAAACAAAAACAACAAGAACAAACCCCTGTTGCCTCCCCCCCCCCACGCTTGCCACCCCACCCTCTCCCACTTATTGGCCCTGGCATTCCTCTACACTGGGGCACAGAACCTTCACAGGGCCAAGGGCCTCTCCTCCCATTGATGATTGATTTTGCAATCCTCTACTATACACATGCTGCCAGAACAATCAGTCCCACCATGTATAGTCCTTGGTTGGTGGTTGAGACCCTGGGAGCTCTGAGGGTACTAGTTAGTTCATATTGTTGTTTATCCTAGGGGGCTGCAAACCCTTCAGCTCCATTGGGTCTTTCTCTAACTCCTTCACTGGGGACCCTGTACTCAGTTCAATGGATGGCTGAGAGCATTTACATTTGTATTAGTCAGGTACTGTCAGAGCCTCTCAGGAGATAGCTATATCAGGCTGGCTTGTCCTTCCTTCAGTCTCTGCTCCATAGTTAGTCTCTGCAACTCCTTCCATGGGTATTTTGTTCCCCCTTTTAAGAAGGAATGAAATGTCCACATTTTGGTCTTCCTTTTTCTTGAGTTTCTTGTGGCTTGTGGGTTGATCTTCCTGTATTCCGAACTTCTGGGTTAATAACCACTTATCAGAGAGTGCATACCATGTGTGTTCTTTTGTGATTGTGTTACCTCACTCAGGATGATATTCTCCAGATCCATCCATTTCCCTAAGAATCCATTTCCCTAAGTGTAATATCCAGAATATTTTACTTTGCTTTATTCACCCCAAGTGTACAGTATGTGAGATAAAGTGATATGCTCTTAGGCTGAGTTGTAACAATTTTTTATTTAAAAAAAAATCAGAACATATAAATTGTTTGTTTTGTATTAGCTTGATATATTATAGATTTTCTTATTGTCTTATGTGTAGTTTCAAACAAATTAATAATTAAAGATGACATTTCTGAAAAATATATAGTCAGACGTAAAGATGTATGAATACTATCAATATCTCTTAAGTTTCTTTTCAGGCTACAGTGATAGCTCAATGTAAGGAAACATGAGATTTGGTTCTTAGAGACTTTCTGAAAAAAATATAAAGGTGTGCTCATGTTTATATGAATGCAGACAGATGAAAAGCCACATAGGTATTGAAGCTACATCCAACAGAGAATAGCAGAAGAAGATAATGAGAGTCTTGCAGAGGTATACAACCAACACTAAATTCCAGAAACAGTTAGGTGACAGTATTCCTGCCCGTATGCTAATGAGTGACCTTACAAAATAATGAGAATACTGATTACATCAACCATGCATTTGTGTTCCAGGTTCCAAATGTACAAACATTCATAATAAATAGCTAGCAGGTAAGGGATCAAAACATCACAAGGATTCATAATCAGGCACCAGCCTCAAACTTTTCAGAGAATAATTGTATGACTATAGGAAATCAACATCAACAAAAACTAAATACAACTTCATTTTATATACATAAATGCAACTGTACTTTTCATTTGACATGGGAAGTTACAGTAAAATAAATTGAAATATAAGAAAATCCAATGTTGAGAAACTGAATGTGTATTACTTCAATACCTTATTTTTATTCTTTAATCTTTTTTTTACAGTTCAGACTTTATCCCCCTCCTGGTTCACCCTCCACCTGTCCAACACCTCCTCCCCCTGCCTCCCTTCTCAAGAGGATGTTCCCACCTACCACCAGACTTCCCCACTCCCTGGGGCCCCAAGTCTTTTGAGAGTTAGGTGCATCTTCTCTAACTGAGTCCAGTTAGACCTGACAGTCCTCTGCTGTATATGTGTTGGGAGCCTCATATCAGCTGGTGTATGCTACATGGTTGGTGGCTCAGTTTCTCAGAGATCCTAAGGGTCCAGGTTAGTTGAGCCTGCTAGTCTTCCTATAGGGTACTTCAATAGCTTAACAAAGTTTTGAAACGTCTCATGTGATCTTAGTAAGAGAGTCTGCTAAACATAAAATGCACCAAACTCATTTATATTCCCAAGGAGCTGCTGTGTGTTCACGATGAGACATACATTTCTAAGAAGAAAGAGATAGAGATTTCTTTCTGCTATGAAGACTACAGTAATTTTTTTTCAGATTTCCTCTCAGAACACACAATAATGCAGTAGTACATGCCCTGATGGTTAAAGAAGGTTAAATAAAGAGTGCCATGACTTATCCATAACAACTTACATATTTGGTTGCAAAATTTTATAAATTTTCAGTATTTCAAATACTTCTGTTTCCATCATTTTACTAAGTGGGTTCTAGGTTTATTGCCCATTCCTAGTGAATGGAATATGGTGTTTTGGTATTGGGGTAAGGTTAGAAGAAAATTCTGTAATACATTTATCTTCAAATGCCCAATGCAAAAAGACTAGTGGACGCTTATGACCAATATATAAGGAAGCAAGGAGAAAAGGAAGTCTTCAGCGGAACCCTGACCACCCTTTCCATCACGGAAGAGCTAAAGCCTGCAAGAAACCACATAAGCTCTGGAGGCTGCTCCTCTCTCAGGAAAGAACTCAGCAAAGACTGTGGCCCTGACTAAAGGCTTGATCAAACTTTATATGAGATATGATTTTACAAAAACAGGTTAAACTGCACTTGCACTCTAAACAAAAACAATTACAAACAAATAGTCATTAACTGGCTTAAGTTGTTAACTTTTAATTTCCAGAAAAAAATGCAAATTCATATAAATTGTTTACATGGTGCTATTTTCCATGTTTCCTAATAATGAAGCACCAATTTCCATAACTACTGACACTTGTCTTTACTTAAATTTGATGTCCACAAATCCAGCATATATTCAAACACACAACAAATATAAATATAAGCCTTCAGTTGTGCCTCAGAGGTAGAAGGTAAGTCACTGTTGCTACAGACAGCATGAACTTCAGACACAGGGCCCAGAAACCCCTTAGCTAGAGCTGACCTAAAATTCTCCTCCTGAAAATTAACTTTCATGGAAACAATAGGGACACTGAAAAGATAGAGAGGTATTGAACTTGAAAGAAAGCAAGGAGCTCTGTGTATAAGACTTTAGGGGGAATAAATGGAGGAGCAAAATGATGTGATTGTAATCTCAAAATTATAAAGAAACATGAATTAAAATGTTTATTATTGTAATGATCACAGCATTGCAATGCAATAATGCTGTAAGAAGCAACTAAACTGAAGTCATCTTGTATAAAGCTTCGATTTTAAATAGGGGTCAAATAAAGTTTAAATTCCCAATACTTCCCTGCATAACTGAAATTGTGATTGTCAGAGAAAGACATTTGTATGGGTAACTAATATCCTGGTTGACAAATAGAGACATGAATGCTGGGCAGGCTGCCCCATGCCACTTTCATAAACCAACCATTTAAGAACAGGATGAATATGCCACTTAGAGAAATGATCCCAAGAAAGTCCCCTCTCCCTGAATTCTGAGTGATCAAGAAACGTAACTGTAACTTGACAAAGATGTCTGTGGTTTTCAAGCTTAAGAACTCTGTAACATTCTGGCTCAGGGTTGCAGTTTAGCTCCCAAGTCTGTTCTGCATCCCTAATCTGATCAGTAGTGGCTTGATAACAATAACTCTTTTTTTCATGATTCTCTGTTTTTTTTAATTAGATATTTTCTTTATTTACATGTCATATGATTTCTCCTTTCCCAGTTTCCCCGACAAAAAACAAACAAACAAACAAACAAACAAAAACAACAAGAACAAACCCCCGTTGTCTAACAATAACTTTTTATTATCTGTATTGACCTGGTTGGTATTTGAGTTATGTTGGAGTTAGGTGGATGCCAAAACAATGCAAATTCAGATTTTTTCATGTTTCAAGCATGGCTGATCTTATGTTTTTTTATTGGATATTTTCTTTATTTACATTTCAAATGTTATCCCTTTTCCCAGTCTCCCTGACCCCTGCTCCAGAAACTCCCTATCCCATCATCCCTCCCTCTACTTCTGTGAAGGTTCCCCCCCACCCACCCACTCCTGCCTCCCTGTCCCTGACTTCCCCTACACTGTGGCATGGAGCCTTCACAGGACCAAGGGTTTCTCCTCCCATTGATGCCAGCCCGAAAAGGCCATCCTCTGCTATTTATGCAGCTGATGCCCTTGGTCCTTCCATGTGTACTCCTTGGTTGGTGGTTTAGTCCCTGGGAGCTCTGGGAGGTCTGGTTGGTTGACATTGTTGTTCTTCTTATGGGGTTGCAAACACCTTCTGTTCCTTCAGTCCTTTCTCTAACTTCTCCATTGGGGACCCAGTGCTCAGTCCAATGTTTGGCTGCTAGCATCCACCTATGTATTTGTCAAGCTCTGGAAGGGCCTCTCAGGAGACAGCTATATCAGGCTCCTGTCAACAAGCACTTCTTGGCATCCACAATAGTGTCTGAGTTTGGTGACTGTCTATGGGATGGATCCCCAAGTGGAGCAGTCTCAAATGACATTTCCTTCAGTCTCTGCTCCATACTTTGCCTCCATATTACCTCCCCTGAGTATTTTGTTCTCCCTTCTAAGAAGGACTAAAGCATCCACACTTTGATCTTCCTTCTTGAGCTTCATGTGGTCTGCAAATTGTATCTTGGGTACTCTAAGCTTTTGGGCTAATAGCCACTTATCAGTGAATGCATACCATATTTGTCCTTTTGTAATTGGGTTACCTCACTCAGGATGATTTTTCTCAGATCCATCCATTTCCCTAAGAATTTCATAAATTCATTATTTTTAATAACTGAGGAGTACTCCATTATGTAAATGTACCACATTTTCTGTATCCTTTCCTCTTTTGAGGGACATCTGGGTTGTTTCTAGCTTCTGGCTGTTATAAATAAGATTGCTATGAACATAGTGGAGCATGAGCTCCTTATTACATGTTGGAGCATCTTTTGGGTATATGCCCAAGAGTAGTATAGCTGGGTCTTCAGATAATACTATGTCCAATTTTCTGAGGAACCACCAAACTGATTTTCAGAGATTTTTCTAAATCTCAGAATACTTTGTTTCCCTCTATATTAAAATGTGAATAAAAACAGTAAATTGACAAAAGAATTCTGCATTTTCCTTAGATGGAGAAAAACAAGAAAAGGAATAGAGACATGTGTTTAATGCTCGAGTAATTGCCTAGCAAAGAAGAGTCCACACATTTGATACCCAGTATCAGAAATATGGAAACAAAGGTTTTTAATTAATTAAATTATTCAGCTAAAATAGTATTGAGAGTAGTATGATGTGTTGTCTATGATAAAAATGTGGAAAGTTTTGGTGATTAAAAAAAAAAAACACTATCAGCCGGGCAGTGGTGGAGCACTCCTTTAATGCCACTTTGGAGGCAGAGGCAGGTGGATTTCTGAGTTTGAGGCCAGCCTGGTCTACAGAGTGAGTTCTAGGAAAGGCAGGGCTACACAGAGAGACCCTGTCTTGAAAAAACAAAACAAAACAACAACAACAAAAAGACACATACTAGTAGAGAGTATAACAGACTAAGAGAAATAAATAATCAATAAAGAATAAATGGTTAGCTAGCCTACCTAATCAAGATTTAGTTTATATATATATATATATATATATATATATATATATATATATATATATATCAAACAGGCTATTATGACCCAGTCATTGATGAAGACTTGAAGATGGAAAGGTAAAATGAATATAGATTTTAATGAAAAGGGGTTTTATTCCTTAAATTTTGCCATTGAAAAGAGTCCATGACAGTTAGAAATGGAAAAAAAATCTATGAGCTAAGTTGCAAACAGGGACAATCAAAGTAGAGAAGAGAAAGGGGCAGAATTGTTTACTGGCATGTCTCCATTGCATGAATAATTCCTATTTTAAATCCTTTATATACGCAACTATTTCACAACTAGAAATGTCATATGTATTTTTAATTTAATCTAATAATAGATCAGTGTTAGTACAATTTTTATCTTTCTAAGTGAATTCTGTACAACATTTCAGAATTATTGCTTCTGTGACACACTTTAATGACATGATTTTGACAGATCCATAACAGAAGAAATCTAGTGCCTAGTATTCCTAGATTCACTAGACAACCATTCTCACATATACCATGATATCTCTTTACCATGTGACTTTCAAACAGGAAATTAGTCAATGCCAACATCCCAGTTAGAGCTCAATAATCTTCCACCAAACGTTAATAAATTTCTATTTTCTGTTATTTTAATAGGCTCTAAAATTTTGTTCTATGTCAATAATACTGAACTGAGGAGGAAGAAAAAAAGTACATGAACAAAGTGTATACAAAAGATGAAAATCCTAAATGAAATGGAAAACATTAAGACTGACAGAGAACTGATTTCCATATTAACATAGGTTGAAAATGGAGAATAAAACTAAACAAAATGAAGAAAGCATAATTTTGTATAAAAGTATATAAATATAATATACTAGATTGTATACAATAATATATTAATAAGACAGTAGTAAGTATAGTAAAAACTAGAAAAATGAAATAGAAACACTTTTCTTAAGTTTAAAAACTGACAGAATATTGCCATAATTAAACATTTAAAAATAAAATTTGAATAAATTTACAAAGGAATGTTGTGTGTTATTAAAAAGGGAATTATTTAGGGCCTTAAAATTAAACAAAATTTAGATATTCTTAATTGCTTAAAGAGGGGAAAAGAGAAAGAAATTTTGCAAAATCTGTTTGAAAAAATATGTGTGAGATGAAAATTTACTCAATAAGAGGAAAGATCAACTGCTCCTGTTTTCTTAGGATGGGTATTTTCCCAGAAAATACATTCTGAAGAAAATCTTGGGAGTTCATATTTTATAAAATGCTACAAACCCATGAATATGATTTTGACTGTACAGGTAATGAGACTCAGAATGGAGAGTATTTTTTTAAGGTGCATATTGAGCTTCCACTTTTTATTTTCTATGATTTGTTTCTGCACTTCTTAGGAATTTTATCCAGGAAGCTATATTACTTTCTGGAAGTCTTCTCTACATGAAAAGTGGAAAAACCATTTTTCTTTCTCTTACACTGTAATTTTGATTAAAAGCTTTGCTCTATGAAATATGAACTACCTTGCACTTCTGGTTGCATGACTGAACAAAGTGTAGTTCCATGCAGACATATAATTGCACGCCAAAGAGAAAACTTAGCTTAGCATCCCCACATAAGTAATGCAGCATGATGAAGAGGAGTGAGTCTGTGCTCAGTGATGCTACATACATATGAGATCATTCCTTTAAGAAAAGATTTATTTATTCTATATATGTGAGTACATTGTGGTTCTCTTTGGACACACCAGAGGAGGCCATCAGATCCTGTTTGTGAGCCACCATGGGGTTGCCGGGAAGTGAACTTAGGACCTTTGGAAGAGCCAGTGCTCTTAACCGCTGAGCCATCTCTCTAGCCATATGAGATCATTCTTTTTTATTAGATTTTTATTTATTTATTTATTAGATTATTTTTTATTTCAAAGGTTATCCTTTCCTGGTTTCCCCTTTGAAAACCCCCTGTCCCTTCTCTCTCCTCCTGCTCACCAACCCATCCACTTTCACTTCCCGGCCCTGGCATTCCCCTACACTGGGGCATAGAGACTTCATAAGACCAAAGGCTTCTTCTCCCATTGATTGACAAGACCATCCTCTGCTACATATGCATCTGGAGCCATGAGTCCCACTATGTGTACTCTTTGGTTGATGGTTTAGTCCCTGGGATCTCTGGGGGTACTTGTTAGTTCATATTGTTGTTCCTCTTATGGGACTGCAAACCCCTTCAGCTCCTTGGGTCCTTTCTCTAGCTCCTCTATTGGGGGTCCTGTGCTCAGTCCAATGGTTGGCTGTGAGTCTCCACCTCTGTATTTGTCAGACACTGGTAGAGCCTCTTAAGAGATAGCTATAACAGGCTTCTGTCAGCAAGCACCTGTTGGCATCCACACATAGGATCCACACCTGAGGACCCAGGAATACCACTCCTGGGCATATACTCAGAAGATGCTCCAACATGTAATAAGGACACATGCTCCACTATGTTCATAGCAGCCATATTTACAATAGCCAGAAGCTGGAAAGAACCCAGATGGCCCTCAACAGAGGAATGGACACAGAAAATGTGGTACCTTTACACAATGGAGTACTACTAAGCTATTAAAAACAATGAATTTATGAAATTCATAGGCAAATGGATGGAATTAAAAAATATCATCCTGAGTGAGGTAAATCTATCACAAAAGAACACACATGGTATGCATTCACTGATAAGTGGATATTAGCCCAGAGGCTCAGATTACCCAAGATACAATTCACAAACCACATAAAACTCAAGAAGAAGGAAGACCAAAATGTGAATACTTTGGTCTTTCTTAGAAGGGAGAACAAAATGCCCATGGAAGGAGTAACAGAGACCAAGCGTGGAGCAGAGACTAAAGGAATGACCATCCAGAGTCTGCCCTACCTGGGGATCCATCCCACATACAGTCACTGAATCCAGATACTATTGTGGATATGAGATCATTCTCAATGAAAGTGATCAAAACATAATTTGTCAAGTGACCCACAGTTAAGGACATGAGGTATACATAAGACACTGGTTCTGTATATAGTGTAAAGAGTTAATTTCCATTATTAATTTTTACTAGCTAGCATCAATTCTGTAATATATATCTGACTTCAATACTTTTCTGAGAAACTAAATAGAAATGTATATTTTTTAGATTCCTTCTCAGTCAGTGTGTGCTTCTAAAACTAATCTCAAGCATATGCTAAATACAATAATTCTTGATTCTTCAACAACCCATCTCCATTGACTAGTTTTATGTCAACTTGACTCAAGCTAGATTCATTTGTAATTAATAAACTCAACTGGGACAAGCACCCTACCATACTGGCCTATGGAAAAGCTCATGCCTCATTTTTAAATTAATGGTTGACATAGAAAGGCCTATCTCACTATGTGCTGGGCCACCTCTGGTGCCAAATTCTGCATGGCTGTGGAGGGGACTCTGTGAAACAGCTCTCACCCCTGGAGCAGAGTCATCAGGGCATGGGCATTCACAAATGTTGGCAGTTGCTAGGAGTAAGGATTGTTTGTATAATAATGTACATATTTTTATGCTCCTCCATCAGTTAATGTTGACCCTGCTAAGGTTAGTGACTCCATGAAATAGTGTGAGTCTAGGGAGCAAGAATACGTTCCTAAACAGAATGGCAAATGCTGTAGCCTTCAAGACAACCCTTCAAGAAGAACTCTGAAATCATGGGTTCAAGAATGTATAATTTCCCAACTATGCAAATGATAAAGATGCAATATGAATTTGTATTCATATTGTATGAGGGGCTTCATGGACCAAAAAGAACAAAGGCAGCTGCCCTAATGAGCCAGCTTGTCATAAAGATACAAAGACAAGCAGATTTCTGAGTTCAAGATTGCTTGGGACAGAGCAAATTTAGATCCAGGCATGTTGGGAATGGTGATTTCAGTGCTGCATCCCACCCACCTAGCTTACTGTCTGTGCTTGCAAAGGCACGCAAATTCCTGAGTTTAAGTTCAGCCTGGGACAGAGCAAGTTTAAATACAGGCATGATGTGAACGGCAATCTCAGAATGGGATACGACCCAGCTAAACTTTTTGTTTGTGTTTACAAAGGCAAATAGATCTCTAAGTTCATTTGCTATGCTTAAAAAAAAAGTGTACTTGTGATCTCTTTAAGAATCACGGGGCTTAGATCATAAAATAATGATTCATAGAATAATCAAAGGGAACCTGGGATAATGATTGAATTTATGTGTAAATAAAAGATTGATATTTGGTCAGCAAGTGTGGAGCAAGTGTGGATATATATCTAGAAATGGGTCTCAAGCAGAACACAGAGCTGTCACTTTGTACCCACGAGTCACTCTAAGTCATTTCTTCTGCCACTCTCAAACACCCCTCCCTCAGGACTGCCTTTCCAAGCCAAGGCTGGTCTTTGGCACTCTGGGATGGTAATCCTGGGTGCTGTAAGAAAGCAGGTTAAGTAAGCCATGAGGAGCTAGCCAGAAAAGAACATCCCTCCCTGATCTCAGTATCAGGTCCTGACTGCAGGTTCTTCTCTGACTTTCCTGGATGATAGAGATATAAGCTTTGAAGCAAAATGCATGCTTCTCTCTTCAGGATGCCTTCAGCCATAATGCTTCCTAACAGCAATAGTGGAACTAAGACACTACCCTAGAATTTCTGTCCCTGGCTAAGCATTTCAGTTTTCTGGGTTGCCTTTGATAGAGGCAAACCAGACCTTAAGTCCTTCGTTGTCTTCTCTTCCGAAGCTCATGCTTAATGCAGTTGTTCTGAGACTTGTCGCCATTAATGCTATAAGGTTTAGGTATACTTTTCCCTAATACAACTGTATGTCATCATTCTGACATCTTATGCCACAAGGTATCCATCATCTCTGTGATATAGTAAGTCATACCTTTGACTATTGACTCATTAAAAAGGAAAGCTAGAAATGGAGACATGAGATGCACAGTTCTCATTCATTAAAAGAACTCTAATACCCCCTGGTAGTGTGAATCTTTGTGACCACCTTAAACTCAAGAACAAAAATTTCTAACTCAAATGATTAAAATACAGGAATGGAGTGTGTGGAATTTTCAAATAAACTGCATGGGCATGAGTGAAAGAATCAGTACTTCACTGATTCCATTATTTGAAGACTCATAGCTCTCCTTCAGCATGATCTATCACCTATTCAATGTCATCTATTTGAGCCATTACGGTGGCTTAACCTCAAATGATTTCATCTCCATATTATCAGTTCATTCATACTTTTCATAAAGTATCTTTATTGGATAGATAAGTAGATAGATAGATAGATAGATAGATAGATAGATAGATAGATAGATAGATAGATAATGTATTACTGCATATGGTACCAACAAAATGATTTTCATGTCTAGGAGACCTAGATAAACAATAAAGTAAGGAACTAATGGTACATCTTAGGGATCAGAAAGCAACTTGGCACTGCTAGCTTTATTTCCCACATAAAGACAATTGGAAACTTTAAAAGAATGCAGTCTATAGGTGAATCGCTGTTCAACAATATTTATGTGGCTCTGTTTCAGTAAAGAAATCACATATAGGGCTAGTGAAGAGATTCAGTGGGTAAAGGAGTTAACACCCAAAGTCAGATGATTTGAGATATCCCTGGAACCCACATAATAAAAACATAGAACCAATTCTCTCAGGTTGTCCTTTGACCTCCACAAGCATGACCAGCCATAGACATACCAAGCAAGCATGTAGAATAGGAAACCAAATGCAATCATTTAAAAGAGAAACATCATTTTAGAAATAAATACAACAACTTCACCTCAATAAATATGGGATAATGACAAATGAGCTACTATATTCCACTTTCCCCTTACTCAAGAAATTTCACAGATAACATGAACAAAAACAAAGTATGGCATCAAACTCTCATACCTTTAAGTATTGTGGAGCAAGACTTCTGAACCACTGGCATAGGAGATGTAAACACTCTCAAGTTTCTATTTGTTCTGCTCCATCAACAAGACTCAGTACAGAAGAGCTTATAGCTATCTCACCAGCTGTGTGGTATTACCTTCTAAGTTTTGTTCTTAGAAAGAAGGAGCAGTCACTGGAATAACTATAAGATGTACTTTGGATGGCAATTTCACTAAATCCCTAAAAAATTGCCATGACAGAATTCTCCATTATGTCAGCCTATATTATATCACTTATCCAACCAATGATCTTCATAATTTTCCCTCGCTTATCACTGCATTGATAAGTTTATGACATTTTTCAGGATAAATATGGAAGGAATATTTAATTTATATTCTGCAAGTAACATAGATACTCAAAGTAATAAGGAAATTCAAATCTTAATTCTCCCTCTATGTCTACATGAGAGTCTAAAGGTTGCCAAACTCTCCTTCAATTTGCTTAGTATTTTTCCATTTGTCTTCTTCTTGGATGCATTTTCTTTTTTAATAATGCAAAGAAGCAAATATGAAGATTATCATTATTATACCAAATAAAACTTAATCATAACAGAATTTAAACATTCATAACTAATACCAGATAAAAAATGGTTAAGACAGAATATAAACTTTAGTCAAAATATTCTCACAACATATTACAAAAGTTATTGGATTGTTTGTAAAACAAATCTTATATCACTTTGGGAATTAAGATAGGAAAACAGTCACTTTGGGATAGGATTTCAATTATGTCTACATTTAAAATACTTTTGCCTTTGAGAAAGACAGGATAAGTGTTACAACACTTGCATATCAGTTTATTGAAAACAGAAAATTTTATTTACCAAAAAACATAAAAATTCTTAATGTCCCACTCCCCAAAAAACTAAAACATACCAAACTATGTATATAATTAGAAAGATTACCAGCTAGATAAAATATATGTAGAGAACATGGGGACTAATGCTTTATGTCAAGTGTGAAATAATGAGGAAGACAATTTAGTATATAAAAGAAAGTTTTCCTCAGAAGTGAAATCATGAAGATGATATATACAGACACACGTGTTGCCTTTTATGTTGCCTAAGATCATTGGTTTTTTCTAAAACAAACAAATATTTGCGTATTTCTAACAAAGATGTTATGATAAGTATCACTGAGATGAATGGAGAAAATTGACTCCAAAAAGACCAGTTTTTTCCAAAGTAATATATGTAATTCAAAAAGGATGATTTGTAACTATTTCTGACAGGTAGAATACAACTATATGCTAATCCATAAACTTCAACAAGAAAGAAATTTCAAAAACATTTTAAAAAATAGTGGAGGGAAATTATTATGTCTGCATGTACTTGAAGAAAATTTTTACCTATCCAAGCTAATGGAGGATAATATTTAGAAAGAAATATATTGCAGCTTTATAAAAGAATAGTAAGCGCCTTCCCTGTCCTGAGAGCTCTTCGCACACTGAGGAGTAGAGGGACGGGCTTATTCTTCTGGATTCCTTGCAAGGTGACAAAGAAGCAAAACCTGTGACTATGTCAGAACTAGACAGAGCAGATGCCCCAGGAAGAGCCCAGAGGCACAGGAAGGAGCACCAGCTTCAGTTCTGAGTGTCCGCTCTGGAGGAATGCTGGGAAACTCCTGTTCATAGCACACTAAAAACAACAAAATGTTAGATAATCATCCCGTAGAAAACACTTGGAGTAACTGGATTTCATGGCATTAAAAATCAAAAATAATATCCTAATGCATTTCTTTTAAAAAGTACAGTGAAAGAGTTATTGATAAGTCATTTTGAGCATGCAATGCATTCTTTTTGTAGGTTATCTGAAACATTTTAAGAGTTATACTAGTTAACAGAAACTGAAAATTTATTCTGGAATTGTTATTATACATTGAACTTGGTTTTAATGAACTTATTAAAAGGTAACAACATTCATGTAAATATTCAACATTAATTTTACTAGTTATTCTAAATATTGTTGGCTTATAAAATTAACAGCATAATGACTTTGTGTTTATTTATGAAACTAATACTCAAAAACTATGCCTTTTAACAAGTTATATTTCACCGGGCAGTAGTGGTGCACGCCTTTAATCCCAGCACTTGGGAGGCAGAGGCAGGTGGAATTTTGAGTTTGAGGCCAGTCTAGTCTACAGAGTGAGTTCCAGGACAGCCAGGGTTTAACAAAGAAACTCTGTCTTGAAAAAAACAAACAAACAACAAAAAAACCCAAATTATATTTTTAATAAATTTGAATTTACTCACCAATTTTCTTATATTATAGTAATTATTTTGATGTTGGTATAATCTCAAAACTATAAAAACTAACACTGAGGATTCAACAGTTAAAAATTCCTGCTGATCTTTCAGAGGCCCAGACTTTGATTCCTAGCAGCCATGTTAATAGCTTATAACTACCTACAACTCCAGGCCTAGGGGATCAGATCACTCATAAACATACATATGTATGTCTACATAAGAATACATGTACATAAATAATAAAATCGTTAGAAAACAAGAACTAACATGATCTTGTTATTTAAAATTTATAATTTTGAAGCATTGCTTCAGGTATAGCCACCCGGAGCTTGCTGAGTAGGACCCGTTTGGAGACCCATGACTGAACTTTGTCTAGGAAATGTTCATGTTTAGAGTCTACTTTCATGAGAAGAAACTTTGCGTAAGACAGTGTATCACAAAGTCCCAAGATACAGTTTGGTAAGAGAGGTGAATTGATATTAAAGAAAAAAGTGTGCATGCTGTACCTTAGAGAGAAAGAGCTGAATAAAAAGAAAGACACGAGATTCAGCATTCTCTACATAGAAAGCAGCCAGGAGTAACTAATAAGTGGCCCCATGCCGCACTGCCTGTTCATGCCAGACTCCACCACTGACCGCTGCCAGCAATATACTTGGCCCCCGTTAGTTACAAGTACCACAAAAAAGAGCTGCCTGAGGAGACACAAGATGAGGGACTTGCACTTGCAGAGAGATGGCTGAAGTAACAGTCTATGAAGAGGGGGTAGAGTGTGTCATCACAGTAGGGCTGTGATTTGCCACCTGGACAGAAACTACTCCCACCACCATCTGCCTGAGAGAACATAACAACGTGGGCCAGTTTTCTCAACTAGGGAGAGAACTTTTCTTCAGGTAGAGGAAGCTTACTCTCCACACTTCTTCAACATTGGAGCTCATACATTGCTTAAGGACGGCTCAACGTGAGAACAGATAGGTGTTAAACAAAGCCTGCCCCTCCAGTGTCCGCCAGGGCCTGTGACTTTGTATGCCAAGTAAATAGTAAGAGAAACTACTTCTAGATCTCTAAATAGGTATACAACTCAAAACCCACTACATCCAGGTTTTTAAAGGACAAAATCGAATCTGGTGACTTTAAATCCTGGCTGTGTTAACTTTTTGATAGAAGACATATTTGGTTGAACTACAAATCCCATAATGCCCTTTCTAACGTTCTAGGTTAGATTGTGAGATATTCTTAAAGGAGAGTTGAATAACAAAAGTGACCAGTGACCCTTTTGTAGCAAGCATGCCTTTTCTCAACCATTCTGCTGATTAGGTAGTCTAGGCACCACCGTGAAGCAATTTTGCAAAGATGATCACAGTTTCTAATCAGTGAGTTTGGGTAAATCAATCAGTGGATCTCTCTGTGGACAGATAGAGGGCCGGGCTTTTAAAAAGTGTACGCGCCTCTCTGAGAGCAGATGCCAAATAAACACAAGGTTTCCCACTGCGATTAGATTTCCAGCAATCCACCCAACTCTGCTCCCTAACTGCCTATCTTCTTAAGGGATTTGGCTTCGTGTTTTCAATGCAAACAATTACCTAGCTTGGACTGAAACACTGTGCTAGGAACGAATACTTTATCAGACAGTTTATATCACATGGTGAAGATATATGGAGCAGGAGAAATGGGGCAAGAGTAAGCATGGCATTTGAAAGAAGCATCACAACCTACTTATTCAGCTCTATGGGCAAATGCTGCCCCTGAAGATTTTACCAAACGGAAACTACTCAGGTAATCTGAAGAAAAAAAAAAAGGAGAAAACCAAAATAAAACAAAACAAGGCAAAATAATAGAAAAGCAATTCAACGTGCGACAAACAACAAGGTCTTTTGTATGCTACACAGAGGAAGCAGCCTTCAGCTATTATCATTTAAGGCATTGGATTTTGTGTGAATTTTAAACAGAAAATGTCCTTGACTTGCTTCCCATGAGCAACAACAAGCAGAAAAATTTCCAAGAACGTGCTGAAAATTGTAAGTTAATAAATTGACTGCGGAGGAAAACTGAAGTGCATGACACACAGAAAATCAGAAATAATAGAAGCCTAGATTGATTGAGTATAGAGATCATGATGAGAATCATCAGAAGTGTGTTTGCAGAAAGAGTGAATTAAAATACCATAGGAATTCCACTGCATAGTTCTTGATGTAAAAGTTATTACTTATATCATAAATTATGTATAATTCCTATTCTATAACATGGCATCAGTCATCATAAAAAAAAAAAACTATGATTAATGGGAAAAGTCTCAATCAAAGATACCAAAAATAAATTGCCCTAGGTTGATATATGCACAGGAAAAATCATTTTGGATTCAGGTGGTGAAAACATGTAGGCAAGGGAAATATTAACTTTTTATGTAGGTATCCTTAAAAGAATGAATTATTTCTAGAAGCAAGAAACATCAAATTTATGTATCCCAAACATAACATGAGAGTAGCTCAACATAAAGAAAGAGATGGTTTATTCTTATTTATGTTGTCTTAGGGTAGGGGTGTGTGTGTGTGTGTGTGTGTGTGTGCGTGTGTGTGTGTCTGTGTGTCTGTGTGTGTTGTCAAGTAACAGTAGACTAGAGTGATTTTTAAAATGGAAATGCTTAAAGCAGATGAACACACCCAAATTTCAATGGTAATTTTAGGCATGCCATCTTTAATAGACTAATAAGGTCATTAATTTTTATTATAATCTTAAAAATAAAATAAAAATGTTAAGACATAAATGTTACTACAAAATTTAAGAGATGATTATGAATACACCATGATCATAGTAATCATCTACATTGCCAGCAATTATAAAAAGCTTTAAGAAATTTTTTGTTAAATGCATTAACTCCTCACTTGGGCCTACAAGGTGACCAAAGCATAATAAAGCATGATACTGTGCTTCGTTATGAATGTTCTGTAGTACATGTCACATACTCAGCACTGTCTAGAGGGATTTTAACCAGACAAATATCTGTGTAGAACCGGGAGAATGGAAGACATGCTTTACCTACTCAAAGCTTGATGTACATTGGTAAGAGAAATCCACATATCTTGCTACAGTATTTTTGTTGTTGTTGTTTTGTTTTGTTTTGAGACAGGTTTTCTCTGTGTTACCCTGGCTGTCCTGGAACTCACTCTGTAGACCAGGCTGGCCTTGAACTCAGAAGTCCACCTGCCTCTGCCTCCCAAGAGCTGGGATTAAAGATGTGCACCACTGCGGCCCAGCTTTGCTACAGTTTTTAATAATGTCCTCTCTGATTCCCTAGAAGTCTCGTAAATCTGAAGCCATTTAGGATTCAACAAATCCCAAAGGCATATAACACAGACACTGAGCCACCTCCCTGACCGTCCTCCTCCCTAGAGAACCAAATGGTGAAAACTATTCCTGATGGAATGTCAGAGAAGCTATTCCCTGTCTTAGAAATAAACTCCTGAGAAGCAGATTGTCCAGACGAGCAACAAAGACTTCTTCAGGGTATTCAACTGAACCAACACTGAAACAAAGATCAGTCAGAAAACTCTTATATGTGACTACTTAATCGTGTGTGTGTGCGTGTGTGTGTGTGTGTGTGTGTGTGTGTGTGTGTGTGTGTGTTGTGCAGTATATCTGCTACTCCATTTCTTCATTTTAAAACTGGAGTGCATAACCCAAATATGAACAAAGGTGTATCGATTTTATCTGTTCCTCTAATCAGTGCAGAACATGAATAGAACTCTATCCTGCCCTATTTATCCTAACACATATGTTTAATGCATGCAATGGAGAAAGTTAGCTGAGCAGCTGAGGACAATAATCCATCACCCTCTGCTTCATAACTGGGTGAAGTGGAGCCAGCCGTCTTCTATTCCTACTCCAATATCTCTCCTGCCACAATGGGCTATATTCCTTTGAACTGCAGGCAAAATCAACTCTTCCTTCTTTTCTTTGTATGAGGTGTATTTTGGTAGTCAGAAAAAAAGCAACCACCGCAGCAACCAAGACTTGTGATCCTTTGGTGGTTTCGTCTGTCAACTTGACACAAGCTGGAGTTGTCACAGAGAAAGGAACCTCCCTTGAGGAAATGCCTCCATGAGATCCAGCTGTAAGGCATTTTCTCAATTAGTGATCAAGGTTTAGAGAACCCATTGTGGGTGCTGCCATCCCTGGGATGGTAGTTCTTGATTCTATAAGAAAGCAAGCTGAGCAAGCCAGGGAAGCAAGCCAGTAAGCAGCACCTCTCCAGGGTCTCTGCATCAGCTCCTGCCTCCAAGTTCCTGCCCTGTGTGAGGTCCAGTCCTGACTTCCTTTGGTGATGAGCAGCAATGCTGAAGCATAAACCTAACCAACCCTTTCCTCTCCAACTTGCTTCTCAGTCATGGTATTTTGTGCAGCAATAGAAACTCAAACTAAGACAGACCCTGACCCCAAGGCTTTTTTTCTAAAATTCCACTTATACAACTAAAGATTTCTTTGAATGTGTGTGTGCGTGTGCATGTGTGTGTATGCATGTGTGTGCATGTGTGTGTATGTATATGTGTGTATGTGTGTATGTGTATATGTATGTGTATATGTGTATATGTATATGTGTGTATGTGTGTGTATGTGTGTGTGAGTGTGTGTGCGTGTGTGTGTGTGAGTGTGAGTGTGTGTGAATGTGTGTGTATGTGTGTGTGTATATGTGTGTGTGAGTGTGTGTGTATGCATGTGTGAGTGTGTGTGTGTGTGAGTGTGTGTTTATGTGAGTGTGTGTGTGTGTGTGTGTGTGTGTGTGTGTGTGTGCTCCTGTGAAGACTAGTTTGAAAACAGGCCAAAAGCATAGGCATAGAGATGGAATCATACTCCAAACTAAGTACAATAAAGTGAAATCTGAGTTATATCAGTGAGACAAAGAGAAGGAAGTCTTGGGAAAGTCTGGAAAAAGAATCTAGAGGCACAGAACCAATCTTTCAACAAATATAATTTCAGAAAATCTTGGCAGAAAACTACAATAGATGTGGAGAGATTGGAAAGTTAATTCCCAATTCATCTTGGCTTCAATTTCTTTTTCTGGTAGAAATCCCATAGCCCATTTTTATTATTACTTCTTTATAAATACCCTCATGACCTTATTTCTCTTTCCTTATACTTTCTTTTCCTCACAAATCCCAGGTCTTGATGAATGCTCTCACTCTCAGAATCACTTGTCTTGAAACTTGATGTAGCAAAAAACCCAGGTGCCTCGACTGGCTTCACATATTAGTTTATGGCCTCTAGTTTGACATCAGCTATTTCACAGCAGCTGCCATAGGCTACATAAAGCCATACTCCATCAAAAGCTTTCATTAACTAATTCATTACCATCTTTCGAACTTCTAGGGACACATTTCACCTTGATCTGATGCCAGCATGGCATAGTTCATTATACATGTAGAAGACCACAGTGATCTCTAACCCTCATTGCCAAACCCCCAAACCTAGGCACTCTTCTCCCCTTTTCTCTTCTGGACCCTACAACAGATAATTGCCACAGTCGAAATGATGCATCAAATGCTTAGCCTTCTGTTATATGTAAGGTCTCAATTTATATACTTATTTATATCTATCCAAGAAAAAATTTTTTTCTTACTACCAGTATAAAAGCCAAAGTGATCTTTGTATACTTGCTCTTTTCAAAATTTCTTTAATTCAGATTAATATTACAGTATAAAACTTAACTGTGGTATATATTGATACACAAGTAATGAATGGACTGTTTAATATAGTTAGGTCTCTATCTCAGTATAAAATGATCCTTCAAATCTTGTTCTTTAGTGGTTAGATGCTGTATTTCTGTTATTTCATTTTAAAAGTAATTGTCCAAATACCATAGGTACATGTCGGTCATTCTATCTGTGTGTCTGTCTGTTTATGTGTAGGCTGAGGAGAAGTTCAGAGGAAAAGTACAGGATAAAAGCCAAAAGTAATAATTATGAATAATTCCTCTAAAAGAAAGTTCTATTTAAAATGTATGCCCACAATCAAAAACTTAAACCATGAGTATTGATGCCATCTTTGTGTGGCTTTAATTTTATATACTCATGGGTTCACAAAATAGAGCCCACATAAACACATGCAGTCTCATTTATGGATACCAGATGTACTGTTTGAGCTAACTGGTCCTTCTGTGAGCTCTCAGGGAGGACTCCATCGTAGCACAACCTTCATCTTTGGTATCTTACCTGCCCTGTATGAAGAAATAAGATTTGAGTTTTTATTTTTGGTATTTGTCACAGAAACTTTAGCAAACTAACATGCATATGGACCACAACTTTCCTCTTCTAAAATCACACAAGTACACACATGTGCACACATACATGACTGCATACAACTGTCAAGCACCAAGTAACATTTTTTTCTTTAAGATTTTCTATTTTATTTCTAGAATGCCAATCTCATATCTATGAAAATGGTTTTTGGCATCAATCCTATTTTACTCAGATTGCTTCTTATTCCTCTTGTGAGCCCATCTTCCCCTCAGGCATTATCTCACTGGCTCCTTCCACACTGATGCTTCCATACTCTACAATGTAAAGTTTACATCATCATGTTTCTCCATTGTGACTTTATCCAAAGTTTGTGATGTAGCTTGAAATCTCATCATGTTTTGATTCTTTCAGTTTGTTTAGTCTTGTAGTCCAAGTGGGGAATAATTTCTATAATGATAAAATTATATTTCTATTCATTTTAAATTTTCATATCTCTATTATCAGCACAATGTTTAGAGCATATGGAATCTCACAGTTGGTGAATATATGAATATAAAACATTCTTAAATTTGTTATTTTGTCCACCAATGAGTCCTTGTGTATCTGTGATATTTGACATATGAACATATGTTCACATTTGTGCATGTGTGTCTTATTTTCTGCTCAATATATAAAATTACAAGATAGGAAAAGTAGGCATAATGTTTTTGTACATTGTGTAAAGGTTATACTTGTGTTATTAAAAGGTTGATTCCTCTGTCTTCATATCTTGTTTCAATCTGGACATGGCATTATGCTCGAGTGAAGAAGCTCTTGTCACAAGTTGTGTAAACAATTCTTAACATTTATTCTCTGCCTTGTCAATAAATGTTGATCACCCAATGGCTGGGCAGAAAAGAGAATAGGGTAGAAGCTTCCACCAACTTGGAGGGAGAGGAAAAAGACACAGACAGACAGACAGACACAGAGACTCACAGAGATAGAAACAGAGAGAGACAGAGAGACAGAAACAGAGGGAGACAGAGAGAGAGTTTCAGGTAGGCCAAGGAGGAGGAGAGTGTGTGAGAAGACAACATTGGAAAACACTTCTGAAGCCCAAAGAGCCAGATCAATAATAATATGCAGGTATTATTGGATCTTGGCCGGGAGGTAGCAAGATTAGTTTAGAGGATTAATATAATTGATAACTACCCAAGATATGGAGGTGCAACCTGAAATAAATCTTGGTTTCTCTGTGTGATTATTGAGGACTAGCCAAGGTAAAGAAGTATAGCTGCTGGATTAATCTACTAGTTATGCTTTTATTTAAAGTAATTCTTTTTAAAAGAGAATAAGTAGCCTACGAAGGCCTACAAAATGGTTGTCTTAGTTCGCCTGACATTCTTCAGAACCATTTTGGTTTGTTTTTGTTTTCATTTTGCTTTGCTGTGCTGTTTTTTTATAGACAGTTATGATTAACTGCTCAGCTTACTGAATTCTGAAGTATTCTGTTTGTTTTGTAAGCAGTTGCCATACCTACTAATATGGTACCATCATGAGATACTGGATCAGCCTGTGACTAAGTAGCTGTGAAGAATGTGGGAAAGATAGGTAAAGAGTGACTCAAAATTACGTGACATAAATAATCTTTTCTATACCTGGTAGAAAAATGTTTCATAAGCAGAATTATATATAGGAAAAGAGAGTGTAGATAATTCAGTTTTATACATGCTTCTCTCAATATCACATTGCAATATTCAAATTGAATAATCTGGTCACCTGTACAAAATTTAGTTTGAGAACAAAGCAAAGATTCCACACAGGATTCAAAATCATGCTAATGTAATATGATAGTCTTCTCATTAAAGCTATATAGTAAAACAAAATTGCATGTATAGGTCAAGAAGAACTGTAGTTAAAATAACAGATTCCCATGAAGCCTGTCAACATCTAGTTCAGTGATGGCTCTAAACTAACACAAGTTCTTCATTCAGCTGTAGCATTCTCTCTGGGTAGAGTCATTACTTTGGTTTCATCATTAATTTCAGCAGAAGCGTTGCTAATTTTAGACATATAGTTGATTTTAGCCTTTAGTCTTTAGCAGGCATGTGTGCTTAAATGACTGCTAGTTAAGTTGTGTCCTTGATGTTATTGTGTGAGTATTAAAAAGTATAATATCAACAGGAGTGGCTATCACTTTGAGTCTTCACTGTTTGGTAGAAGAAATGTCTTTGATAAAATTCATCATCTTTGATGGGGTCAGCTTTCTTATAAAGAAGATAATTACATTCCAGCTCCCAAGCCCTGTTATGCAGATGAAAATTGCAAGAGAGTAAAGGTCAAATGGTGAGTCTACAAGTAGAGTACGGTAATAATTCCTCCCAAAGTGTATAGACTAAAGATTGGAAATAATTGTTAATTATGCATAAACTCAATGAATGAGTAGTCAAAAAACTAAAATAGCAGTATTACTAAGAGTTGAATCTTGTACTTAGAAACCCATTATTTAATAGTTCAGTGTTGCAGGGAAAAATATTTATTGTGACATGCCAGTTGCTGACTCTACTACAAATTTAAAGCCCACAGGATTGAAGGTTAGACGTCCAATAGCTAAAATTTAAGTTGCTGTTTCTAATAATTGATTTGTGGCTAGAAGTTTTGCTATATCCCACAAATACACTTTCAGTATCTATAATGGTAACTTAAGAGTAGCTGAGATTTAAGAATTTAAGTTTGCACTGGTTGTGCTATTAAACTACAAAACTGTGACAAAATTAAAGCATTTATTTCCTTATGTACTACACAGATATCTTCAAGCTAAAACAATGCTAAAATTGACAGTATATATCACAAGTTTTATGATGCTACTGTCTAAGCCATGCCTATATTGAACTTGAAAATAAACCAAGGGAAGCAAACCTGAAAATTGCAGACCCAAGTGCAAAAGAAAGTTATATTATCAAAATATTCCCCAAGACCTTTGAGTTTTGAAAAATAGAACTTTGGGGTGTTAGTCCTGTGATGGAGTTTGTAGGTTCTTTCCCTGAAACAAACCCCATCTCTTAACTGTTCCCAGCTCTTTTGGCAGGAACAAACACAAAAAAAGTGAATGGCGAACACCTGGTTACTAGCTATGAGCCAACCTTTTCCTCTGTGGAAGTAAAGCCCGAGTCTTAGCAATCAGAAGTTCTACCCTTTGTCTCTATGGTATGTCTTGTTCTATGAGAAGACCATATCATTTTAAGAAGGAATAGATTGAAACACATCTTTAATATTTTGATACTGTATGGGCAAGTAGAAATATTGTTAAGATGGTCTCCAGCCTACTTGTCATTGCTGTGTGACAATTCTTGGGGAGATCTGAACAAATTTCTATTCACCTCAGCTAGATACCATCAAAGACCACCTTAGTGAAACACTGAGTTTTATTGGGGGTACTTACAGAAATTGTGGGCAAGGGGTTTATATATAGTGCTAGAAGTGACTTAAATATATCTTCATCAGCAAAAGCTGACTCCAACATGAATGATAGTTGGTGAACACCTGGAACATACTGCACAGCCAGCAGGTTGCTCAAAAGGTTAGGGAGTGTCCTTTCCAAGTAGCTCAGTTGTGAGCCTCTTCCGGGAAGCTTGGATAGTCTCCAGTCTTGCTAGGAAGTTAATGCAATCTCTGTTTCTTCCAGGGAGCTCTGCTGGCCTTCCTTCTAGGAAGCTCGGCTGGTTCGAGAGTTTCTCCATAGTCATCACTGTTTTTGTGTACTTGGGAAGGGTGGAGCTAGTGAATCTGCTCAGTTTCAGGGAATTTCTCAAACCTTTGTGTTGCTTGCTTCCAGAATTAATGAGTTCCCATAAAGGATAGACTGTTTCACCTCCCTTTAGATTTTTAAGTTTAGATTCTAAAGTCCTAGACATTCGAATATCTTATGTCTTAATAAATGTCCTTCCAAGATGGAAGTTTTTACTCTCAAAGGAATTGTTACACAACAGAATAATACCTTTGAAATATTCTTATACATAAATAATATTACTTTAATATTTTTCCTCTCTGGTTAATATTATGTACTGGAAGTTTAGAAGAACATGAGAAATATTAACTGGAACATAACATTTTCATTTTACATCAAGGCTTCCTATAAATATTTATATTATTTTAACTATACATGATATGTTTATACTGTATGTGTGTACAGTGTGTGTGTGTGTGTGGGTGGGTGGGTGGGTGGGTGTGTATGTGTGTGCAAGTATGAATTGCCACAGCCTGCATATGGAGCTTAGAGCTAACCTAGGATGTCTGTATAGGTAGCCCATATATATAGCAGAGATGCTGTTATCTAGATGTAAACAAAACAATTAAACCTGGATTGGAAGCGGAAACAAGGAGTAGGAACCACATTGCTGATACTGTAGCTGGTACAGCTTGATGGATTCATCTCCTTCAGAGCAGTTACCTGCAGAATCCAATGGAGAATTGATCAATGGCCTAGATTGGGGCAAAGCATTTTATGCAAAGGAAAAAAAAAACTGTAATGACCCAGCCTCAAATAATGAGTAGATTTTCAGAAGGGAGATAACATTCTTTTCTTTTCTTGTTTCTTTTTAGCAAGATTACTCCTAATTAAAATATAACAATGTTCTAGTCATACATATGCACTTAGATGCAAGCTGAGATATAAACTGTAATCATTTTTCGTATTATTCACTTTACAGTGTAATTGCAGCCCCCTCCCTCCTCTTCTCCCATTCTCATCCTCACAGTACCCCCTCCATTCTCTCATTTCTTATTTTCAGAGTTGCCCCCCCAACCCCATGCTTACCATACCACCCTGGAACATCAAGTCACCGCTGGACTAGGCACACATCCTCTTTCACTGAGGCCAGGCAAGGGATCGCAGCTACGGGAAAGGGATCCGACAGCAAGCAACAGAGTCAAAGACAACCCCCACTCTAATTATTAGTGGACCCACATGGAGAACAAGCTTCACATCTGTTGCATATATGTAGAGGGCCTATGTACAGCCATTGCATGCTCCTTGGTGAGTGAGTGCTTCAGTTTCTGTGAGGCCCCTGGGTGCAGGTGAGTTTACGTTGTAGGTCTTCTTATTGACAATTACCCCATGGAAGAGAGCCAACCCCGGACACTATTAATCATACTCTCTGCTATGCTTGCTGACAGGACCCTAGCATAACTGTCTTCTGAGAGCCTTCATCCAACAGCTGATGGAAAGAGATGAAGAGATCCATAGCTAAACAATAGGCAGATCTCGGGTAGTCCTGTGGAAGAGGATGAGAGGGAGAAGGAATGAGTGAGCTGGAGGAGTCAAGGACACCACAAGATAACATTCTTAATTAAAATTAGGAAACATTCTCTAAAATTCTGATTTTCCTAGTATATATTCACACAAGTGAAAATTAACACCTAGGTAAGAAACCTGTCATTCCAAGCACCCTTTTTTGGTTGTTGTTGTTGTTGATGTTGATGTTGTTGCTATTGTGATTTTTGTTTTGAGATTATAATATAAACATTCCCCTTTACATTTCCTCCTCCTAAGCCCTCCTAAATAACTGTCCCCACACTCCTTCAAATTCACCACCTCCTTTTACATTAGTTGTTATTATTCATTATGCATATTTGTATGTACATATGTATAATATACATTCCTAAGTATAATCTACTCAGTCTATACAGTATTACTTGCATGTATTTTTTTTTCATGTCTTCAGATACACCAGAAGAAGGCATTAAGATCCCATTATAGATGGTTGTGAGCCACCATGTGGTTGCTGGGAATTGAACTCAGGACCTCTGGAAGAGCAGCCAGTGTTCTTAACCACTGAGCCATCTCTCCAGCTCTCTGCATATATGTTTTTAGGGCTGACTGTCACACACAACCAGTATGGTTGCTTCTCCATGGGGATCCACTTCTGCTCCCTGTTTTGCTCAGTTACATATGGTTCTTTGTGTAGAGTTGAGGTCTCATGAGTTTTTCTCATTTGCTTTGACATGTTCATGGGTGTCCTCTTTGTTTGGTTCATGTTTGAACCTAAGCAATTTGTTTTTAAATTTAAGGAATAAAATTCCCATACCATCTTCACAGTAATTGTCAACATAAAACTCTAATACTCATGAGCTCAATGCTAGGTTATCTGTATTGTTCTTTTGCATATCACTTTATCATTATATAATTTAGTAACCCCCACATGAGTTCACAAGCCTCCCAGGCCCTCCTCCTTTTGTGGTTCCCAGAGAAGAACATTCATATTGGTTGCGCGTGCTAAACTGTTTTCAATTCTGCTTGCTTCCCTTCTCCATTTATGCCTCTCTGCTATGATCTGCTTTTATGACTTCATGGCCAACATATATGAGGCACATAGTTCTGTGTAGGAATGAGCCTGCCCTTTCTTATCCGAGTACTGTGCACGTGTTGACATCCCAAAGTCTGAGCACTTCACAAGGGAGACTGAGAAGAATTCCCTCCCTCTATCAAAAATTTCCTTCCTAATATCTTACCATAAAAGTTATTTTGAAAGAGCATCATTTAGGATAATTTTAAAGTACTTGCCAGTGAAAAAAATGTGTATCTATTAGCCAGATTGCAAGAAGATTACTTAAAAATGATTTATATTGATTTGTACATCATCCGTGCATTAATCAGAATGCTTACCTATTGCTGTTTTTGAGAACTGGTATGATTTCATGTTATTTTTATTCATCTAAATACACATCATTAGAATATTTTGTATAATATGTTTTGAAGCTCTATTTTCATTTACATTGAGTAAACATCAAAGAGAGAAATTTCTGGAATGTAAAAGCAATAATATGACAATTGACAGAACATTTTTTCTCACAGGAGCTACAGTTTATGTTCCTATTAAATTCTTTGCATTGTTCCAGCAGGAGAACAAAGAGACAATAATCTCGCCAACATTTAGCTCTGTCTTATGAATTTTACTGTGGTAGGGAAAAGCTGACATTATATGATAGCCATAATTTATAGTTGATAATGAGTAAAGATACAAGAAGAATTTTCATCTGCTTCTTGGAATTTTGTGTATTCCTGTCTGTAAAGGCTTTGTTTAAATAATTTTTTCATTTAGTTCAGTACTTTGACATTTTTATTTTATCATATATCTGTAGTCTCTCTTTGCGTGTGTTTGTGTGCATGTGTGTGTTTGAGTGTCTTTGAATATATGTCTGAGTGTTTGTGTGTGTGTGTGTTTGTGAAACAAATACCAATCTTTGATCAAATAAATGTTTTCTCCTGGCTGTGTAATGTTTGTTATATGTCTATTGGGTTTTTAACAAGTAGGTATTGTCATTTATATACACAAATGTAACTGTACTTTTATTTTGTTATGAATTCTATGATAAATTTATAAAATAAAAAGTCATCTACTTCTATGGTAGAAAGATGCTCAGTAATTTGTGCTTCCCTCTGGCTGTAATTTTGTATTTATGTCTATACTTTACTTTTAATTAATTCTGTTGTATAGAACTAGTTACACAAGTATATTTTGAGATGTCCCAAATCTCACCAGGAAATAGCCACCTTCCTGGCCATAAGTCTTCATTTTCATACCTACATTTAGATGAATGCCTAGAAGTGACCTATGTCATCTCACACTTGAGTATTAGGCCTTATCAAAATCAAAAATATTAAAAATAATATCTTGACCGTGATCCACATTCATTATTAAAATATAAAGATTAAACATGTTTGAAAATTCTTGAAACATGGTCCATTTATTTCCTGACTGTTCAGGAGCTTATTAAGTAGCCAGGCTGGCCTCAAACTCATAGAGCTCCTCCTACCTCTGTCTCTTGAGTGCTGGGCTTTAAAACTTGAACCATCATGCCTGGCTTGGAATTAATTTATGTTTTTTTTTCCTTTTGAGATAGCCTTCCCAAGTTTTATTAAACACATACACACACACACAAACACACGCACATGCACACACACAATATATTAGGTATCATATATATGTGATCCCATTATCCTCTTGTGCTCTCCTATCCCTTTGCCCTTATACTAAATTCTCCTTTAACACTTCCCTTCCTGCTTCCATTTCTTTTTTCTTGGTTTGTTTGGGGGCCCACTGCGTTTAACTGGGAGTGCCATGGTTTGCATTGTGAACAGAAGCAATTTTCCAAGAGCTAACTCCAAGAGAGGGCTTGGACTTCATGAGGTCTTCACCCATTTACCAAGCCTTGTGAAGCTGTTTGGTAGACATCTGCTACTTCTGTGAGTTCAAGACTGCAAAACCAGCCATGTCATGTCCAGAATTCAGGAGTTAACCGTACCTTAACATCTGTAGATCTTTGAATTTTTTTCCGCTCTTTTTTCTGAGATATTTCTTGATTGTAATGATGTCTATGAACTGTTAAATTTTCTTCATAATTAATTGTTAGAAAAATACACTAATTCAACTAAAGCATTGAACATTGACATTTTATTAAATATCAATTTATTACATATCAAATGAATGTATGTATGTATATATGTGTGTGTATATATCCATATATACATATGTATGTATATACATGTATATGTGTGTAGGTAGGTCACTTTGAAACTGGATATTACTTGGCTTATATTTTTACCAATTGCTATGGCAATTACTCCTTTAATCTCTTAATTTTTCTAGTTACTATAAGTCTAAAGTAAATTATATAATTCATATACTATGGTACTTTATTTTATAAAATTTAAATTCACACTTGGTATTGTGATAATATTGACACTAGTTCATTATGTGTTTTATCCTTACTATGTGGACAACTAAAACACAGCACCTACTTCAAATTGAAGGAGCAATAGTTAAAAAAGTTGAAAAAATCAATAAGTAGGTTAGTATACTGGAGGAATCTCTGTGACTGCCTTTCATATGCTTTCTGTGACCATTCCTAGTTTCTGGATTGGTGAACGCTAATGGTCTGTTAATAGAATCCTTTATCATTTACAGGGTATGAGGTCAGGCACAAAGGTGGCCAGTGAATCACTGTGAAGTAAACCTCTCAAGGAATTTAGTGGCTTTCCAAATTTCTTCAAGGTTTTCAGGTAGCATGACATGATACAGTGCTAAATGGCACAGTGTGACTGCATGAAAGTAGGGAAAGCTTGAGGTTTGAACTCATTCAGAGAGTGCTGTTCACGCTATAAACTATGTGTGCCAGTCCTCCAGACTAAGCGAGGTGCAGCATCAATTTAAGATGCTCTTTGTTAGTAACAGTGTCGTGTCCCCAAATCCTGCCAGTGAACATGGAGTTTGTTGCTTTCTGAAGCTAGTTGGATAAGTAATGCTGATAAGTAGTAATTATACTGGCTGACTTTTGATTTTTCAGACATATCAAAATTCATATTTGTTTTGTGATATTGTCATAAGAAATCACCACTAACCAGATGGTTTAAAATTGGAGAAATAATTTTCTTATAGGTCAGATGGCCAGAAATCAAAACTGTTTATAAATATTTTGTTTTTCTTATTAATCTGTCTTTTCTAAGAGAGCTCTGCTTTGACTGTAAGCAGATAAGCCTTTCTCCTGTTGAAAGCCTTTCCTGTGTCCATAACTTCTGATGGCAGAAGACCTTGCCTAGTGTCTAGCATCACTCCCATAAGCTGCCTGACATTACACATTTACCAAGCTGATCTTCAGGTCCCCATAGTCCTGATTCAAGTTTGAACAGGCATGATTTTTGCCTCCAACCTAGTCTCTTTGCCATGCTGGGTGACCTTACAAAACCTGTATGTCCTTGTCACAGTGGTCCTTTAACTTGTTCTCTTTACCACATTTACCTGAGAAATATGTATTCTTAAGTTCTTGACTACTTATATGAAAAAGAATATTTTTTCAGAACTTCATAAAGTCTCAAGACTCACTGTCTCTCCGAACAACTTGGGAGCTTTCTTCAAAATGTAATCATTAAGGAAGATAGCGCTCTCACTTCCTAGTCTCTGAAGCAGGATGGGACCCCAATTAATGTGAATGCTTTACTTCAAGTTCTTGATTCTCACTGTTTAAAAGCTGTGAAAACATTTACTATGCACAAAAATGAATGTTTTCATAGCTTTTTTTTTTTTAACAGAAGGTATTAGGGCCAGGCAGTGGTGGTGCACGCCTTTAATCCCAGCACTTGGGAGGCAGAGGCAGGTGGATTTCTGAGTTCCAGGCCAAGCCTGGTCTACAGAGTGAGTTCCAGGACAGCCAGGGCTACACAGAGAAACCCTGTCTCAAAAAACAAAACAAACAAAAACAAACAAACAAACAAAAAAACAGAAGATATTAGGTAGATACAGCAAGTACCTAAGGTCCCTAAACATTGCAATGTAGCTCTTAGAAACCCTTCAGGCATTTGTTTCATTGGTTTTCAGTTTCACTGTAACATCTGCCTTTCTGTCAAAGTCATATATTATTCTCTGTCTACTTCATTTCGCCTTTCTGGCATCTTACTACTTCTGTTTCTGTATGCAGACTCCTCTCCTTATGAAGACAATAGTTATTGCTTTTATGGCCCTTTCTAAATCCAAGAGAACAAATAATAAGAACATCCTCATTAATTATATCTTCAATGTTTCTATTTCCAATTGAGGTTACATTCTGAGTTTTAGACTGGCATTGTTTGGAGATGGCTGTAATCTATTATATATTGATTAGTTGGTGACTGGAATCTACTATATATTGATTAGTTGATGCTTCCACAGACCTTTCCTATTCCTCCGTGCTTTCTTCGTCATCTGAACTGGGTCAGATGTTTATCAGCAACACAATCCATGTGGCCAGAAGAGTCTGTGACATAATGGTTGAAATTCTTCTACCTTACAGAAATATGACCTGATCATGCTGCCTTCCCCATATTGTAAGCCTGGCATTTCATATGAATAACAATTCATATAGTAAATATCTTTGGTGAGAGCCACTCCAAGATGACATTGTAGGATGCCAGCCTCTACAATCTCAAAAGATGAAGTGAAAGATAACTAAGGAGAAAATTCAGGAAGGCTTCTGCATTTTCCATTCACCAAAAAAAAAACAGAGACATAGATTTACAACACCTTGATATCACATTAATCTGTGACAACAGTTGAACATGGCTTTGAGCCTCCTGAACCTTCAATGCACATTAATAAGCTTTACGATTATTTATCTGCCATGTGCTTTCCTAATCTATATTTCATTGTTTTTGGGAAATTAAAGTTCTTTCCTTTGTACCATCACTTTTCTAGATTGCTCCCAGGTTTGGAAAATGCCCTGTAAACTGGAATTCATTCTTTTTTTTTTTTAAGTTTTTTTTTTATTAGATGTTCTCTTTATTTACAATGTCTTCTTTCCCAGGTTCCTCTCCCCCACAAAAATAAAAATAAAATAAAATAAAATTTAATAAAGCAAACCCCTGCTCCCTCCCCCTTCCCCCTGCTCACCACCCCACTCTCTCCTGTTTTCTGGCCCTGGCATTCCCCTACACTTGGGCACAGAACCTTCACAGGGCCAAGGTCCTCTCCTCCCATTGATGACCAACTTGGCCATCCTCTGCTATACATATGCTGCTGGAGCCATGAGTCCCACCATGTGTACTCTTTGGTTGGTGGTTTAGTCCCTGGGAGCTCTGAGGATACTGGTTAGTTCATATTGTTGTTCATCCTAGAGGGCTACAAACCCTTCAGCTCCTTGGATCCTTCTCTAGCTCCTTCATTGGGGATTCTGTGCTCAGTCCAATGGATGGCCGTGAGCCTCTACTTCTGTATTAGTCGGGTACTGTTAGAGCCTCTCAGGAGACAGCTATATCAGGCTCATGTCAGCCAGAACTTGCTGGCATGCACAAGAGTGTCTAGATTTGATGATTGAATATTAGGATTCCCAGGTGGAGCAATCTTTGGATTGTCCTTCCTTTAGTCTCTGCTCCATAGTCAGTCTCTACAACTACCTCCATGGGTATTTTGTTCCCACTTTTAAGAAGGAATGAAGTATCCACACTTTGGTCTTCCTTCTTTTCTTGTGGTTTGTGGATTGTACTTTGTGTATTCTGATCTTCTGGGATGATATCTACTTATCAGAGAATGCATACCATGTGTGTTCTTTTGTGATTGGGTTACTTCACTCAGGATGATATTCT
>NW_022196915.1:91760168-91763387 GCF_008632895.1 Mastomys coucha | reverse complement strand
GATCTTTTCCCAATTTGTTGGTTGCCATTTTGTCCTATTGACAGTGTCTTTTGCCTTACAGAAGCTCTACAACTACCTATTTATGAGGTCCAATTTGTCAATTCTTGATCTTAGAGCATAAACTATTGGTGTTCTTTTCTGGAAATTTTTCCCTATGCCTATGAGCTCGAGGCTCTTCCCCATTTTCTTTTCTATTAGTTTCAGTGTATCTGGTTTTATGTGGAGGTCCTTGATCCACGTGGACTTGAGCTTTGTACAAGGAGGTAGGAATGGATTGATTTGCATTCTTCTACTGAAAGGAAAAATTAAGAAGCCCCCAGACCCAGGCTAACCAGCTGGAAAATAGCAGGCCTAGAGATCCAGCACGTAGGCCTAGGAGTTTGTGGGCAAGCTGTTAGGCATTACAAAAATGGCAGGTCAGGAAGACACAGAACTATAAAAATAACTGGACAAATGAAAACATGCCTGGACACAACCCAGACAAGCAAGGATGTGTTTAGACATTCTCCGGGAAATGGGCCATCTGGCCCCTTAGGTATGGTTAAAGGTTAACTAAAATAAAAATGTTGACTCAGATGAGTACCACCTACTGCCTCCCCGCCCCTCAGGAATTTCCCCACTCCTGGCTTGTAGGTATTTTTAAACTAACCAATCATATGTAACCACACTAGTTTCTTTGTTCCCCTAGACCACTTTCCCTATAAAAACCCCTGGCTTTCAAGCCTCGTGGTCACCTTCCCTTCTCCTGGGAGAGTCTGGGAGACGATCCGGAGCTCCGCCCATTAAAGCTGCCTAATGCTTTTGCATCAAGCCAGTCTGTCATGTCTCTTTGGGTGTACACTTTCCCGTGACTTGAGTGAAAGTCTCCCTTCAGGGGTCTTTCACTACATACTAACTGCCAGTTGAGGCAGCACCATTTGTTGAAAATGCTGTCTTTTTTCCACTGGATGGTTTTAGCTCCTTTGTTAAAGATCAAGTGGCCATAGGTTTGTGGGTTCATTTCTGGGTCTTCAGTTCTATTCCATTGATCTACCTGCCTGTCACTGTACAAGCACCATGCAGTTTTTATCATAATTGCTCTGTAATACAGCTTAAGGTCCGGGATGATGATTCCACCAGAGGTTCCTTTATTGTTGAGAATAGTTTTGGCTATCCTGGTTTTTTTTGTGATTCCAGATAAATTTGCAAATTGCTCTTTCTAACTCTGTGAAGAATTGAGTTGGAATTTTGATAGGGATTGGCAGGATTAGTATAATAAAAATGGCTATCTTGCCAAAAGCAATCTACAGATTCAATGCAATCCCCATCAAAATTTCAACTCAATTCTTAACAGACTTAGAAAGAGCAATTTGGAATTCATTCTTTAGGTGTCTCCCAAATACATATGAAATGTGTAGGACTTAATAAACTTTATTTTCCATCTTATTATTTTTGAGATTATTTTATTGTTTGTTTATGTCTGTTCAATTAAGTACATGTATGTACACATTTGTGAGGATGCCAGTGGAGGCCAGAAGAGGGTGCTGTATCCTCTGGAGCTGGAGTTAAAGGCAATTGTAAGCTGTATGACCTGGATACTGGAAACCAAACTTGGGTGCTCTGAAAGAGCAGCAAGTGTTTCTAATGACCAAGCTAGCTTTCCAGCCCTTGTTTCCCATTTTAATCTGTCACGAATAAAGCATCCCTTCTAGCTATATAACATGGAGGAACTAGATTAAAAAGTCATAAAATACAGTTGTTTGAAATAAACCAAAGATTATAACAAGATACTGCATACAATTGGCGTCCAATATAACCTCATTTACACAGACAGAGGGCTAGGTAGATCTGGTCTGAAAGTGCCAGTTTGTAGACCTAGCCCTAAAATGAGGGCAGGTGTTCCCTCTCTCTTTGAGCTGAGAAAATAGGGTACAGGAAACAGGACTTGATGAATTATCCATTAGGAACTTCACTTGACTTTCAGGTATTATTCTCAAAGGTTCCATTCTCCCACATCTGATATAGACACTAATTATATTATGTCAGTAAGCATCCTCAGTCTATCACAAATAGAATTAATAGCAGAATTAAGTATGTGTCCAACAAAACTTTATACATTTCCAGTGGCCATGCTTTCTTTTCACAGGAAATAGCATAGGAAAACACATTTTATTTCAGACAGCCATTTTTTTCCTGTGTGCTCTTCATTATGAATGTATGTGTGCAGCATATCTATGTATATGTGCATGTGTATGTGAGATGTTCTCTCATTGCTACAGGTTTTAACAGAATTATTCTTCTTTAAATGAAAAATTAATGTAATAGTAGATTCTTTTCAATTATTAAATGAAATAACATATAAAAATAATTCACTGTCTTTTAAACTATAAACTTTAAGAAACAGCTCTAAATATTGTAGTATATTATAAAATATTACATTTCTAAGGTTTCTAAAGTGTCAAATGTAAGATTTGAAAAATGTGTAAGAAGATAAACATGCATTTTTTCTAACACAGAGAGCTATAATCAAAATATTTTAGTTTTGACATTTTAACCAATATAAATCTATCTGAAAAGGGTATGATTCAGTCTTTAATCAAGCATTTTGCTCATGACTGAATTGTTCAAATTTGTTAGTAATTATCTCAATTACTTAAAAGCTTATAAGTAATTATTTTATAACCAACTCATGAAAAGAATTTAATTTTCCAACCAAACCATATGTATTTTCTGAAGTAAGTTTATGCTTATTTGTAAGATAACTGAACATTTTAATTAATTACAAGAACAGAGAAATTAGTTAATTGTTTTTCTTACTTTATTAAATTATAAATAATTTAATGTTTGACACACACAGTTTTATCTTCACTCATTTTTATTTTCACACAGAGATGGACTTTTATGTCCATGTTCTTTTAATCTATGTACATCACAGATTGCTGATTTTCTACCCAAAATTACCATCCATCTATTCAATTACAATGTATAATGCACAAAAGTAATGCGAAACACTTCCAGCTCTGAGGCTCAGCATAAGCACGTGTTTTTCTCTTTCTAACTTTGTATCTCACAGTCAGCATGATGCAGCTTCAGTAAGTCACAGCCATGATCACAACACTGTTGTCTGGGAGCTCCTGATGTTCCTGCAGGCCCACAGCATCAGCAACATCTCAGAAACTGCTGGTAATTGCTGCTGCTGCTGCTGCTGCTGCCCCTGCTGCTGCCCCTGCTGCTGCCCCT
>NW_022196915.1:91738710-91759166 GCF_008632895.1 Mastomys coucha | reverse complement strand
CTGCTGCTGTTGCTGCTGCTGCTGCTGCTGCCGCTCCTGCCAACACTGAGGCTTTACACAAGATGTACAATGTGTGATAAACTCCAGAACACCATCTTTGCACCAGTCTGACAAATAGTTTGATGTTACACTGCAGCACTCTAAGGCAGGCAGGCATAAGATGCAGAGGAACGTTTTAACCTAGTGATCAATCTTAGGACAAAAAGAGTCAAAGTCAGAAAGAAGGGAGAAAGTTGGAAGGGAGGGAATAACGGAGGGAGGGAAGGAGGCATGGGGGGATGGAGTAGAAAGGAAAGGAAAAAGAAAGGAGAAGGGAAAAGAAAAGAAACTTTTGGTGGTGTTGCTGCTTTCGTTATTGTTGTTGCTGCTTTCATATTTGTTTTTGTCTTCCAGGTCATAAAATTTCAGCTTATAATCTTAAAATGTGAGGATATTTATCTTCTTGCTTACAAGTCTGGAAAAATATCCCTTTTGGAACTGGCTGTCCATTCAGAAGCCATTCTTGTTCAAAATCAAGAAAGTACAATGGCATATATATATATGTGTGTATATATATATATATATATATATACACACACACACATACACACATATATACATATATGCATATACACACATATATACATATGCATATATATATATATATTTCTGTGTTGCTGTTATGATCCATCCATCACAGTAACTTCTGAGGTTTTTCAGATAAATGTAATAAAAAACAAAGAGACCCTGATAAAGGTGTCAGCTTGTCATCTCTTACTGCTAAGGTGCAAAGGGGAGAGACCGCAAGTTATATCTATGTAAAAGGGTATTTTAATGTGACATGAAATTTGGAACTCATGAGAAACATCATAACAATTTGGGAAAAGACCACAAAATAAAAGTAAGAGGGGAAAAAACACCATTTGGGGCTGGCCTTTAATAGAAAACAAGGGAAAATCTACAAGGCTGTTGAGCTTTGATCTGTTGCTAGGTATAGTAACGCTAAATTCTTTACCCCAAACCCTCTAGACCTACAAATGAATTCTCACATTTACAAGCTTTTGTTGTTTAAAATTTGTTCTTTTGATTTAAAACTATTGGTTAAAAAAATGGCTACATCCAATTACTGGAGGGATTAGAGGTAAATGGGTTTTGAATTACCTGATTAGGGTCGATGAAACTGCACGAAGTTTCATGAACGGGGTTCTCCTCAGTTAGGAGGGAATAAAGGACCTGAAAGAGAGGGTTTGAAATGCAAGAGAAAACGCGAAGCCAAGTTGTGTCCCAATCAAGGCTCCATTTTACTGAGAACAAACAAGGGTTTTTATAATCACAGGGGAAACTGAAAACAAGTCTCTGGATTAACTATAAAGAAAGTTCAGGTGCCAAAGTCTCCAGGTTCAGAAGATCTTCAGTGGTCTGGCATACTTAGGCAGTGGGCGTGCTCAGGCGATGGGTGTATTCAGGTGGTAGGCATGGTCAGGTGGCTTCTTCAAAGACAGTCAACAGAGAGCATCTGTCTTAGCTCTCAGGTGTTAGCCCTCAAACAGAGGCTGTCAGGAGTCCGATGGATGACTGACTGAAGTGAAGAGGGGATGTAACAGGTCGAGAAGAGAAAGGAAAGACCAAGAGGAGGAGAAGAGGAATGAGAGGAGATGAGGAAGCTGCCATGAGGGGAGATGGACCATAAGCACATGGCCAAGAGAAACACTAAGTTTCTGGGGTACGCCGCTAGGGAGGGAGCCAGGCCGGCAGGTCGAAAAGCAGTAATCTGTTCTACTGCTTACTGGTTACCCCAGTAACTGTCAAAGCCAAATAAAATAACCGTAGTCTGAGTCCCATTTCCTTGTAAACTAGTTGGGGATAAACTAAAATTGGCTGTACTACATTTTGGGGCACCTTTCGTTGACTTTAGAACCAAACTAATCTGAGAAAAGTTACAGAAGAGAGAGGCCAACCCTCCCCCAAAACACAGCTTTTAAACTACTGCTGCTTGGGACCAGCTGGACTACTGCTCTGGGAAAGCTCTGCACCCCTGCAGCTGCAAAGTGGTTCTCCTAAGAGCTGCATGATGCTCCGGAAAGCCCAGGCAGCACTGTGTTTGGCTGAAAGTACAGCTCGTGCTGAAGCCCCTGGGGAAAATGGCAGCCTAGTCTAGGTCCACTGAGTCCCAAGCCTGCCGCCAGGTGAGAGGTGCTGGCTCAACCAACCATGGCAGGGGACATGGACCAGAGACTACTGGTGGATGTCCGGAGATAAGCCCTAAAGCCTCACAGGCCTATAGGTTGGAGAGGCCTGGCCAGGGCTGGCGAAAGGTCAAGCCAAAAGCCCTGAGCTAGCTAAACAGCTGGGTTGGGGCTAATGCATAACAAGGCACTGAAAGAAATATTTAATTTAAATCTAAGATCCTTAGGAAAAATTCGGAAATAAAAAGGAAAACTGTTTCCTATCTTTGGCATAGAGGGAAGCACAAGGACACACTGAATCGAGATCTGATAGGATCGTGCTTCACTTATCCACATACAAATGACTGGTTTTGTTTTGTTTTTGTTTTTGTTTTTGTTTTCAGTGATTACAGTTTTGAACTGAGGTGCACAGGCAGCTTGCCTTTGCACTTTCCCACAGAAGTTCTGCTTTCCCCAACCCCTGTTCCCTCCTGCAGCAAGCTTAAGCCTTCCTCCCCCTCCCTGCCCGTTCAGAGAGAACTTGAGGAGCCTTGAGTAAGATGGAGGACAGCCTCCCTTGCCTTTGTGTCTCTGAGGCTAGCATTCTCCTAATAACCGACGGGGCACTTTCCAGGTGCGGCTGGTGCCTATCCTTGGAAAAAGGAGATTAGGGTTCCATGTTTGAATCATGGAAAGGAGGTGATCTGGGGGTCACAGACAATTATGTATGGCCGGTCATAAAACTAGTGCCTGATAGCCCCGTAAAGAAGGTCCTTAGATCAGAAGAATCCCCCTCTCTGCCTTGCCATTTTGCCATACTAAATGGTAACATGTTTAAATTATGACTTGCCTCATCAGCCTCCCCCCATCACCCTAAGTATTCAAAGAATCTCTAACTATGCTGTATATAAGTGCCAAGCCTTCCAAACTCGGGGTCGCACTCCTGTCCCGCGCTGTGGGAAAGTATACGATCCTCGGAAAATAAAAAGATTCTTATGCATAATTGCATCGGACTCTGCAGTTCTCCAGCTCTCCTGGGATTCCTGCAGAATCGGGGCATAACAGAATATCTTCTTTGGGAGAGATCAAAATAAGGCAGACATGGAGAAAAAAAAGAGACTGAGAAATTATTTACTAGATTAGAGCCCATAATAAAGAGGTTGAAAGCATCTTTAAATCAAAAATTGGGAACCCTCAGAGGAATCCAATCTGGTACTCACAATAACATCAAATATGTAGTTGCAGACAGGGAGGGGCCACAAGGGCTTGAGAAATTAGGGTGGCAGCGCATAAAGATATAATATATTAAATTAAGAATACAGATTCTGCTTACTGATGATAGCTTAAAGAAATGACAAACAATAGATTGTGTATCTCATTTTGTAGTGTTTGGAGAATTGAAATACACACACATATTGCTACATCATACAACTAATACATGTTCAGAACTCCAATGGACTTCTACCTTAAGTTCTGAGTAGAATGATTCTGGGGCTGCACATTTGTTAGAGATGGCAGCTCTCTTGGAGATGGCTTTCTAGACTAAGGCTGATGATGCTCAGACATATATGCCCACTAAAATACCATAATTTTATGGACATTATGGCATGAAGCTTATTCTTATATATAGCTAACAGTCCTTCAGGTCAAACAATTATAGAAAGACCTAACAGGACGTTGAAGGAGATCCCAAAGATTGTTTAAAATATGTTTTGTTGACTTAAAATTTTGTAAAAGTCAGTGAGACAAGTAACACAACTGCGAAGATAACACTGGATTTCAGAAAGGACTGCTGAATTACATCAGCCTACAGAAGTCCTAATTCTAAAATGGAAGGAAGGAAGTATGTCATGTTGGGGAGGAAATTTTACATTTGTTGCAACAAGAAAAGAAAAGCTACTTGGGAATTAGCTTAAATTGGTGGTACCACACAAGGCAACATGAAGATGGGGTCCTTAACATTGGTCCAATCCAAGGAACTGTGGCAGACAAGGAATATTCATGGACTAGATATCAGAATTGGGAAAGATTTTTTCAATAAGCAACGGAAAAGCCTGTCGGGGTATGGTGTGAATGAACCTGATAGAATGATATGAAACTCAAAACCCTATCAGTATAATGCTCATCCCTCCTTGACACATTAGCTGCACAAGCTAAAGCATTTTGAGGGAAATCAGCCCATGATGGAGTAGATCAAAGGATGTACTAGGGACACTAATAGGCTGAGGTTCCCATGGTTATCAGGGATGAGGAGACAATAGAGAAAGGACAAGCATTACTGAGGAAGTAATTGTGGCCCAGTTTCCTGGGATACAGAGGCCTGAGCTCACCTGAGAGTTAAGGGCTTATTCAGAGAGGACTAGGACACTGTCAGCTGGCTTTAGTGACCTTGCTGAGTCATGTTACCAGTGAGGTTTTAGCAGAACTGGATAAGGTAGACCAGCATGTAAATTGAATTCATACAGTGCTAAAGCTCCTGGGAAGACGGGAGAGAAAGAGTGAGTTGCATCTGTTTAGTAGACAAGAGTATTTTTCCAGGCCACACAAAGGCAAACAAGACAAGATTATGTTGATCAGGATTTCCCATGGAAAATTAAAAACAGAAAGAGAAATGCTATGCTAGTACGTTTTTAGAAGGCTTTACATCATGAGCAGCAGCTCATAAAAAAGCCTGAGTCATAATTTAATATAGGTAAAAATAGATTAAGCTTGACATGGAAGTGGGTCCTTATCTTCCCAGAGTATACAGTATTTGACCTTCCTTTTATAAAATGAATACTGGTGGTAAAACCTTTGAATCAACCCAGAGCCCTTCAGAAAGACAATGTGGCTAGTGCAAAGGCAATGGCTGCAGGGCTTGTTCGGAGATCATCAGAACCAGACACACTAGCTAGAGTGCAGCATTAAGCCAGGCTGAGATCACAAAACAGTCCTATCAGTGGTGAAGAAATAGACAACAGCAGCAATACCATAAGATGAGGTGGCCAAGTGGCTTGTTAAAAAATATCTGCATGTGATGGAAGGCAAATAAGGTTTATGCCTCCTCTAGCCAACTCTTTTTACTGAACAATTGAGAGACGTGATGAGATCTCTTGTACTTTACTGCATGTTGCTAATATTTTTGAATGCCCAATTAGCTGTTCAAGGCTATGTTTTTCTTGGGAGGGCTGTCAGTGGACCTTCAGAGATCCTGATCATACTGTTACATAATGGTAACCTCTGAGTGTGGTCTATATTTGTAAAAGCATCTAGACAGCAATGACATCAATAGATACAGTCATGAGTGGGAAACAGCACTCTAAAAGGGTATAAGGCTGTTGGATGAAAGTATATATGTACATATATATGTATATATATGTATATACATATATATGTGTGTGTACACATATATGTATGCATGTGTATATGTGTATGTATGTGTGTATGTATGTGTGCATATATGTGTATGTATGTATGTGTATATGTATATATGTATGTTTGATGTACATATGTACGTGTGTATATGTGTGTATGTATGTGTGTATGTATATATATATATGCATGTGATATATGTATGTGTGTATGTATGTATGTATGTATGTGTGTATATATGTATGTGGGTATGTATGTGTGCATGTATGTATATGTATGTATGTGTGTATGTATGTATATGTATGTATGTGTGTATGTATATATATATGTATGATGTACATATGTATGTATGATGTATGTGTGTATATGTGTGTATGTATGTGTATATGTATGTGTGTATGTATGTGTGTATGTATGTATGTGTGTGTATGTGTGTGTATGTGTACATGTATGTATATGTATATGTATGTACGTATTATGTACATATGCGTGTATGTATGTATGTGTGTATGTATGTATGTATTGTATTTTCATTCATTCTTTGTTAGCCACATTTCTCCATATTTAATCTATTTACCTAATATAGTATTTGGAGTGACCTTGTACATTTGTAAGATGATTTTCTATTTTATGCATCTACCAGCAGAACCACAAATCCATGTCCTAGATAAAAGACAGAAGTATTTTGACAAGCAAGTGGTAATTCCATAGATAAAAGCCATGCAATTGGTATTCGATGATTGATTTCAAGCATCATTAGAACCAATACAGTCACTATTTGATTTGATTTTTTTATGAAAGATCACGTGCTTACTAGACTATCATGAGAGTCAGGTGCTCTCTGTGTGATGATTGCATATTGGAAACTGACATAGCTGTTTCCTTGCAATTCTCTCACCTTGCACAGGTAGCAACCAACCTAAGGTGCAATTTTTTTTTTTGATCTGGTTAATCACAATCTACCTCAAGATTTTCTTGACCTGATCTAAGCACATTCTGATAAGATATAAAAATGTTTAAGTTATATTCTTATCATCAAAGCCTCCTGCTTTTTTGTAGTGTGCAGGTGACATGTATGTATGTGAGCACATGTGCGCACACGTGCACACACACACACACATACACACACACCTGAGTATGTATCTTAGAAGTTAATTATAGGTCTCTCCAGGTCATATGAAGATATGTTCTTTCTCCTTAATTATTCCCTTTATCTGTGAAAATACAATCCAAGTCGGACAAATAGGCGAAAGAAAACATAAAAACCAGAAAAGGGTTGTGGTGCCCACCTGCAGCCTGAAACCTCAGAGAAAGAGAGGAAAAAGAGTTGTAGCTCATCTAGTGCTATAGAGCAGGATGGTAGCTCAAAAGCACGCGGGAAAACTGCATTTCTAAAACAGAAGCTGCTCGGTAATTAAAACTGGTAAAAACCGGAAAGTCCTAGAAACGGTTTGCATTTATCTCTTCACAAACAACCTGACTCTACCTGGAGAGTACTGCTGGTAGCATTTAAGCAGTTTTTCTCTAAACAATTAAAATTACAAACTAGATATATAAAGTCCTGGTAATATTACAAATTGAGCAACTTATGGATAAACCAAGGTAGTAGAGAAAAAACAAACAAACAAACAAAAACAAAAGGGGCTGGAAACACAGTGAGAATGCAGAGCAATGTGTAAATGAAGTGTTGCCTTGCTGCGTCTTTCCTTTGCTACATTTCCTTCCTAACTCCTGTTTCTTTTCGAAAGAGCAGCCCTTCCTCCTTGTTTTATCTTTCTCATAATTCTTTCCTGTTTGTGCATTTGTCTTGCAATTTATGCATTCAGGATGCTTAATTAATACTTTTTAAAGATATAGTATAACTTGGAGATAATTTCTTAAAATAATCAATCCAAAAAAGGGAACTTGTGTTTGTATTGAGAATTACTAAGAATTAACAATAATATTTTACATGCACTCTATAGAAAAAAATTATTACTAACTACCTATATTTGACCATGAATAATTGCTACTTGCCAATTATCACTACAATTTTAGGACATTAACATCATGATTAAAGTTATTTCCAGAATACAATTCTATATATTATTATAAGTTTTTTAATCTAAAATTTTCTTTATCGCTCTATGCAGTTGATGTTATTTAAAATTCATAATCTCAAGCAGTCCTCTGTTGCAGTGGTGAAGATTTTATTCAGGCATAATCCAAATCACCCTTATCCACTCACCCCATTCAAGGGGTTAATTGTTTGGAGAGATGGGCATAAGGGAGACAGGAGCAAAGGTTGAAAAACTTTGGAAGTTCATATTGCAAGTATAGCACAGTAAGAGAAATCCAAGCTCTGTACGTCAACCCCAAGCAATGTGTCCATTTCAGCAGCCCTATCTAACGCCTGCTCTTGAGTAAGGCTAATACACAGATAATGCGAAGCGTCTTCAGACTGTGAAAGCACCTTCTAGCCCTTAACTCTCACATCAAAGCCACATTAAATATGTCACTTCTCATTTTAGGCCAATCACAGTGCACATAGAATGTTAAATTGCTTAGCCATAAGGGTCAGCCTCGATGCAGAGATAGAATAATGAATAGGATTCAAAGACCATTGTGTTTGCTGTTGAAAGGCACTGAGGAGATGTAGTAACCACTTAGTTTCCTATCAGGTTATGTATGCCAAATATATCAAATGATAATTGTGTGACTGTAATAGTGTCTATGGAAACGCTGAAATCACTGGCATTGCTTACATGTGATGGGTAGCATGTTAAAGGAATAGCCTTCTCTGAAACAGTCCCATATCTTCTCTCAAAAAATATTCTTTCATTTTGATTAATTCTTTGAGAATTCTGTACAATGTTTTTTGATCATCTTTACACAGAGTCATCCTTACATACCCAGTTTTGTATCTTTTTTTCAACCCACTAGTTGCACACTTTTTTTTTTTACCATCCATATATTCTTGGAAAAAATTTAAAAAGAAAAAAGTCCAGCTTTGAACATTAACTCACAGCAAATCCATGGAAGCTTGCTTTCATTTGTGAAAAAAACAGAACAATTCCTTCCTATAATGATTTATTTTTGTATAAGTTTGGCAGTGATTACTAAAGTCAAAAATAGATCCAAGAATACAACCAATAATTAATCTTATGCATCAAGTTCTTCAAATATTCTGTCAGTGCATACCATGGACTCCGAAGAGCTGAGATTTTTTTTTTTTTGATGATGATGAACTGGAAAAATCATAAGAATTACCCTATTTTATTACATTTCAGATTAATGATGACATACATTATAAAGTACATATCCCCCAGATGCCAAGACAAACAGGAAATGCTGCCAACTACAACAGGAAGACTGATTCAAAGATATTAGCCTGGTAAGGATGGCAGTGAGGAAAAGTGGTTCCTAGCATGACTTCGGTAGGAAAGCACCTGCCGCCCGCCCGCAGGCAAACCGCCCGGACAGTTGCAGCTCTCTCCTAGTCTCTGACTCCAAACTCCACATTTCCTCGCCTGCACCTCACAGACTCAAACAAAACAAAACACATTTTCTCCTTCTTCTTTATTTCTGATGGTATTCCTGAGTCTTTGTAACCTTCGTGAGGAAGAAATCAAAGTGCGTGGCACTGTATTAATCAGAAAAATGGATTGTGCCTGCCTCTTCCTGTCAATCACTTGATAAGGAAAAACAAATAGCAAAGATTAAATCACAGGCTGCTAGCAGGCTTTGTACTTGGAATAAATACATTTCAGCTTTCACAAAAGTCCATTATGCACTGTTGGCTTTGATTAGCAGGGGGCATTTCATAAAGCGTGGCAGAAAGCTACAGCCAGTTGAAGAGGGAAGAAACTGCAAGTGTTTTCTTACTATTTAGTTAAACAGATGATTCACCCCAGTTAAAGAAAACAGCAAAGACTGTGACAATTACAAATGTCCTTGGAAAAGGGATGAATTTATCTGCCTGTAAAGGAGACGTCGCTTGAAAAGGCAGCGTCTGCGGCAAACAGAACACCAGCAGAGCGTGACTATAAAGAACAATCCATATTTGCTCTCACACTGGAGAGACCCACAATTGCAACCTGATTATAATCCTCACCTGGGAAATCTGAAATCACCACCTGTTTTCTTTGGATGCTTGTGTGACACACTCCAGTGGCTTTCTACAGAATTTAGAGCCTTCATTTACTCCAGTGGATACTCTTGGAGCTTTGCTCAATTCAATTTATTCTCATTAAGCAACAGACTCGCCAGAATTGTTTGAGCTGTTCAGCTCATGGTGCTTTCAAATTCCCATTTTTTTCCTCTAGCTATATACTACGTCATTTATATCTAGTCCATGGCATCCTTTCATGCAAGGGCTCCACATGTTTGCACTTTATTAAGAAAGGAAAACTATCAAACATAGGAAGAGTTAATTACTATATAGTCAGTTGTCTTATGTATACTGAGAGACAGAGCCACCAAAGTATAATCACAATCGTCACCTCAAACCAGGATGCATTTCTGATCAGCTCTTCTCTATTCAATTCCAACTCTGTCATCAGAATCCCTATTCTTTCTGTTTGACTATTATAAAAACATAGCAAGTTTTGAAATGAATAATATCAGTGGACAACCATATAAAGTAAGTTTATGATTCTTACAATACTTATTATAATCTCTATAATCTTTAGTATTTGATCTCTGGGAGTTATATTTATCTACACATGCTGCCTAAGAATTATAACATGAGTTGTACTGCTGTCTCGGGTGAGATATAAGATCGACCAGGCATTCCTCATTACCATTGTCTGACCAAATAACCAAAATAAATAAATGAACAAACAAGACCTCTGCAACTCCCTAGTACAATGCAAAGTCTGCTAGGTATCTGTAAGGTAGTTCAGCAGTTTGCAATATTAAATAGTAATAGGGAATAGAACAGTTCTACTTTTAACAAATATGTAAACACTTGTCAATTTGCTGTTTCCATTAAAGTACTTTATAAAATAATTTTATTGTGATGCTTGAACTGTATAATTGTAAAAATAGAGACAACGGTAGCAATGTGCTAAAGTATAACTTTTGATCCAGCGTAGGAAAAGTCGCCTCAAAGTATTATTCGAACTTGTTGCAATCAGGTTTATCTAATCAGCTTAATCTTCCAATGAATAAAGATTCATTGTAGTTAAGCAAATTCTTTATAATCTCCTATTATTGAGGAATTTCTGGTATAATTATTGTTCAATGACCTAGGGAAAGTTTAACTTCAGTGTTTGTTAATCATTACTGCCATCTACTGGCTTGCTTTGTCACAACACTGTCCTGGGTGAGGGTTGGACACATTTGCCAGGCATAACCTATTATTTAAGGTAAGGAATAGCTTAAACTACACAGCTTAAATAGCAAGAATGAACACTGTGAGGTTTGATGAGTCAGACTATTGTTAATAGGTATTGTTACTCTACCGACTTTCATGTTACCATACCTATTAAAGTTCTCAGGGTAAGGAGGGATGATTGAACTAGGTAAAATCCATGCTAGGGATTTTAGGCAGTGACGCTCATGCTATACATTTGGAGTCTGAACCTCTAATTTATGACCTGACAATTTGATGTATTAGCATAATACGATTCAAAATGCTAGCAGACCCATTAAAACTAACACATTTAAATAAAAGATCTGAAAGGAGTTCATGGCCTGAAGTTGATACACAAACATGATATCCAGACATGAAACAGTTAATTAAATCTGGCTAGGACTGATTCAGGTATCTGTGAGCCAAGGCACAGCTTGGTAGTAGCTATTTTGAGAGCATTTAAAAGACAGTTGCATGCTATGCGGTGGGGGATGTAAATAAGATGTAGAAGAACCTCTCACATAGAGAAAGGGAGAGTAACAGTGCAGAAGGCTGTTTGAGCTTCAGCAGAGAGAGCACAAATGCATCCTTAGTGCTGGCACACCACGCTTACTGTTAAGTCAGTCGTTGAAGGTACTATCCATATAGAGCACATGGGACTCTGTGTACATTCTTAATGAAATAACATACATGGTTTTGATCACTGACAATTACAAAGAGCAGTTTACATGAACATCACTCCGATAAACTGCACATAAAGTCCATTCTATTAGAATAAACTGAAGATTGTTAACGTGGTGTTGCACATTTTGGGGGGAAAATGAATAACACTTCTACCTTACACTCCTTCTTTAACTTGATGCTTTGGTATATAAGTTGTCCTAGAGTACTCTTGAGAACTGAAGTAAATTATTATTCTCTACAATATGTAAAAATGTGTCACACTTAGAACGCTTGTCCAGATGCTGGTATCCCTAGGAAGTTTCTTGTTTTTTTCTAAGGAGCGTGAAGAGTCAGCCGCAGTCAGCAGTGGACTCATTAACTGATTGGCCTCTCTCCCCGTTCAATCATAGCGGACTACTTCAATATATATTATGCAAATGCATGTTTGTATGTTCATGCAGACACATAAGTGCATAAATAATTTAATCAGAATTATACATAAATTGCAATTTTGAATGTTGGTCAGTTTAAAACTGAATATATGGGAAATTAAGGCATGAAGATAATGGGAAACTATTGAGAACAGCTGTAGTGTATACGAGAAGGGGGAATTGGAGGATTAGCATGGCGTTTTCTATTGGCTGCCTGTTGCACAGTGGTGCATTGAGCACTTCAGAGATTCAGTTTATTTTGACCACAGTAACGGGCTTTCCCACTCCAAGTCCCTTTCTCAGCAGCCGCAGGTACCATGGTCTGTTCAATACTAGTGAAGCGTTGCCAGGGCCTCTACAGCGCGAAGCTGGACATTACAGACAGCACAAAGATGTGCGCATGAAGCCTTTATATTCTTGAACCCAGCTACACTTGTCTTTGACAGATTTCAACATGTTTTATTTGAATTACTGGAAAAAAGCAAGCAAACTGATGTGTTAAGAGTTTTGGCTAGTAAAATCTTTGTGGGATTTTGTTGTTGTTGTTGATGATGATGGTAGCGGTGCTGGTGCTAGAGGTGATGACTGATTTGTTTTGGCAGGAGCTAAACATCCCAAGCTGGCCTTAAGTTCACTATCCTCCCTCCTCTAGCTTCTGAATATTTGGAGTGTAAAACCATGTCCAGTGTTGGCATATATAAAAAACCACAACACCAGTATTCTCTTTATCTATCTCTATCTTTCTTTCCATCTATCATCCATCTATCCATCTATATCCCTTTTTCTCATATATGTTAACCTACAAATGTTACCAGAATTCAAATATATTAAAAGGCATATTCAGAAGATTAAATGTAACAAAATTTTAAAATCATGGAAAATATGATTTCTCATAAAAACTAGAATAGTTCAAATTGCAAATTTAAAACATCTTATCAAGACCAACTAAAATAAGGTACTGAGTTGAAAGGATGTGAAAACAATAGGTTTCATTGGCCCATCTGGGAAGAGTGAAATATTTTAAAATTCATCCCTCAGCTAGGAAAATTAAATATAATTTATTCATATGTCTCTGAATATATATCTCAATGATCAATATGACCATTAAGGAATGAATTTGGCAGTCTGTATATGCTAGTTTTGCTGCTAAGGAATGTAGGAAACCTGAATATCTACCCTGAAGAGGTGGGCATGGAGGAAGCCATAGATGGGTACCATGAAATCTCACATAAGAGTTAAACATAATGAAGCTGTGGGTTCAAAAATTATAACTGAATGGTAAAGCAAACTATAAGATAATATGATGTAGACAATTTTGAAATATGCATGGAGAATGATGATAGTTTTAGTGGAGAATGTATAAATAAATAATTTGCATAAAACTGTGGAAAAATCAAATGTATAAAAACAAATACAATAATGAAAGAGTCATAGTTTGATGGGAATAATGTGCATTACTGAAACTGATGATTAATTCAACCATGCTAGCTGAGAGTTAACTCAGAAAAACATAATTACAATGATAGCCTTCTACAGGAGGTTCAAAATAGAATGTGAACATGTGCAGATCCTTGGTATATTGGTTGTCTTCCATATCAAAATAAAAAGGAAATTAGCCTTCAGTTTCCTAAGTGTTTTTGATATTAATTAATTTTTTCTTTCCATTTGAAAACCCAATCTCCTTTAGCTCTAATTTAGTTTTCCAATTCAATTTCATATTGCTGTTTCATTATTCACAGACATGGATAACTTAGAAAAAGAATGTTAAAATTACCTTGATTTGAGAAAATTTAAAATATCAGTTGTGTCCTGAAGAAAGGCCATTCAAAATGCACAATGTACAACGGTGAATACTAACTTTAAACTAACTTTAAAAAGATAATGTTCACTAGGGCTGCATGTTCATTTCACTTTTTTTTTTTTTTTTTTTTTTTTTTGGTTTTTCGAGACAGGGTGTCTCTGTGTAGCCTGAACTCACTCTGTAGACCAGGCTGGCCTCGAACTCAGAGATCCACCTGCCTCTGCCTCCCAAGTGCTGGGATTAAAGGCGTGCGCCACCACCACCCGGCTTTGCATGTTTATTTCAATGCCACATTTATACTTAAAAATAAATTACTAACTGGGTTATTTAAAAAGCATATGCTGAATATATTTAGAGTATATTTTATTTTAATAATATCAATTCTCCAATCTCTATATTCAATTGTCTTTCTTTCTGGCTTCAGAAATGCTAGAATATGGTTATAGTTAACAAATGAAAACCCAACATGATGACCTATTTTCACTGCCTCAGAGAACATTCACAAGAAGTTGATTTTTCACGCTTTGAATATCGTTATATAATCAAGATGGGAAAGAAACAGATAAAAGGACAGAGTTGTGGTAGTGATTAATCTAGTACCACCTGATGGAAATCAGTGGATTGTTGTTTTATTAATGATGGTCCTGGTCTAGCTGAAGACTGACCTCATACATGCCTCTCATGAGCTTAGCACATACAACGTTATTGTGCCCTCTTGGAACCACAGGGAATATGAATAAGCATGCATCAGTTCTCTGTGGCAAATGTAGAGTCTGACTTCTGTGTGTGGATCCTCTCAATGCTTCATTCAATCTGTCTGAAAACACAAAACTATCTACAGCACTTCTGACTAAAGACCAACCAAGTTCTTCCAAGTCCCTCCTTCCTAGCTCTGTACAGTGCTTAAGTGGCTGTCATAGAGTGGGAACAAATCACAGACAGAGCAGGAAATATAGGTTGTTCAGGTAAAACCACAACTGGTTAAATATGTGAAACCCTAAAATTGAACATGGACTTGGCCATGAGGGACACAAGGAAAAGCTCACTATATCATTTAAAATGAGGAAAGGAAATATGCAAGACACATTCTAAAAAGTTTAATCTTCTTGAACTATATCAAATAAATTGAAATGAAAAAGGCTTACATAAGAGATAAAGAGAAACCATTGTTAAAATCTTGCTGTAAGATAAAAGACTGACTTAAGGAAAAGGAAAACCAATTAAGTAGAAACTGAATCCAGATATATTTTAATTAAAAGTATGATGAAATTATGATATTAATAAAAGTGGGTTAAGTAAATGAAGTATGGTTAAAGACATATCTGAAAATACATTCTATTATTTTTAAGGCAGTATTTTAAAAGTGGTACTTGTACACAAAATGCTTAATTACTCAACCTTTTTTAATCTATAGAAAGCAAAATTAGTAGACTCATAATCATTAGCCCCTTCAGAAAGTATTTCTTTTTTTTTAATTTATTTATTATTATATAGACACACCAGAAGAGGGAGTCAGATCTCATTACAGATGGTTGTGAGCCACCTTGTAGTTTCTGGGATTTGAACTCAGAACCTTCGGGGGAGCAGTCAGTGCTCTTACCCACTGAGCCATCTCTCCAGCCCCCAAAAAGTATTTCTTTTAACCAGTAATCATAAATGATATTTCAAATTATAATTAACAACAAAAATGGGGAGACTATGAAACACAGAACATCCTGATTATGGTTATGAAGCTCTGGCTTTTATAAATCAGTTTGCATTTTAGTTTTTGTGTTTTGTAAATTTATTCTTTAATCATTTTTTACAGTCCAGACTTTATCCACTCCTAGTCCATCCTCTGACTGGTCCACATCCCACACCTACCCCTAGTCTCCTATAGGATGTCCTTACCACCCACTCCCACCCCACTAGACCTCCCCATTCCCTGTAGCCTCAAGTCTCTCAGGGGTTAGGTGCCTCTTCTCTGACTGAGTCCAGACCTGGCAATCCTCTGCTGTATATGTGTTGGGGGCCTCATATCAGCTGGTGTATGCTGCCTGGCTGGCGGCTCAGTGTCTGAGAGATCCTGGGGGTCCAGCTTAGTTGAGCCTGCTGGTCTTCCTAAAGGGTTACCCTCTTCAGCTTTCTCCAGCTTTTCTCTAATTCAACCATAGGAGTCCCCAGATTCTGTCTATTGGCTAGGTGTAAATATCTGCATCTGACTCTTTCAGCTGCTTGTTGGAATTTTTGGAGGACAGTAATGATAGGTCCCCTTTTGTGAATAGAATAAAGGAATCTCTAATGGCCAAGAAGCACCTAAAGAAATGTTCAAAACCCTTAGTCATCGGGGGAATGCAAATAAAAACCACCCTGAGATTCCGCTTTACACCAATCAAAATGGCTAAGATCAAAATCTCAGGAGACAGCACATGTTGGCAAGGATGTGAAGAAAGGGGAACACTCCTCCATTGCTGGTGGGATTGCAAACTGGCACAACTACTTGCAAATCAATCTGGAGGTTCCTCAGAAAACTGGAAATAGATCTACCTGAAGATCCAATGATACCACTCTTGGGAATATACCCCAAAAGTTGCCCCACCATGCCACAGGAGCACGTGGTCCACTATGTTCATAGCAGTCTTATTAGTGATAGCCAAAAGCTAGAAACAACCCAGATATGCCACAACAGAAGAATGGATACAGAAAATGTGGTATATTTACACAATGGAGTACTACTCAGCTATTAAGAACAAGGGCATCATGCATTTTGCAGGCAAATGGATGGAACTAGAAAATAACATCCTGAGAGGTAACTCAGACCCAAAAGGATGTGCATGATACACACTCACTAATAAGTGGATATTAGCCAAAAAAAAGTACAGAGTACCCAGGATATGATCCACAGAACTCCATAAGGTTAACAAGCCAAAGGGCACAAGTGAGGATGCCTCAATCCCACTTGGGAGTGAGAAGAAAGCAATCACAGGAGAGGGAAGGGAGGGACCTGGTGGAAAAGGGTATAATGAGGGGAAGATGGGAACATGGTCAAGTATTGGGTTGGGGGAACAGGACTGAAGCCCTGAGCACCAGCAGAAAGAATGGAAACAGGCAACTCCAGGAGGTAGGAGGTGGGTGGACCCTCTTAGCATATTTTTGTTTTAAGTAGAAAATAAATTGAATGTTCAGTGATAAAATGTCAAGAATATGCTGTCTTACATTTTGTTGGGCAAGTCTGTCTCTTCATTGATTCTCCTGATGTTCAAATCAGTGTATACAGTTGCTTTAGGACAATAGGTCAATAGTCATACATTTCACCAATGTATGGGGAACTGGGAGACTGCATTATGAAGAAGCAAGTTTTGTTATGCTGATGAAAATGCTCTACTACTAGATAAGGATGGATGTTGCACAATGTTGTGAGAGTATTATGTGACCTATATTGGTTTAGTTCTGTGTTTGCCATAAAAATGATAATAATGAGATGTTGAGGCTGGGATGAAATGTGAAAAAAGACTAGCCATAAGGTGATAATTATTAAAATCTGAATGAGAACATAGGATTGTGCATATGCATGTGTATAGGCATAAATTTTTGCAACCTACTTTTAATATGGGTTCAACCTCTCCTCTAGCCCATCACTCAGCAGAGGTGGTGGAAGCAAAAAGTTATGGGTGGATGTGAACCTGTTCAGCAATAGTTCTTTGGGGTGAGCTAGATCTTTTTGGCAACAGTTCAGTCCCATAGCAATCACCAAATACGATTCAGCAGCTGCAGACCAGTCCTCTCAGCAGGCAGACACCAGGCAGGAACCAGCTGTAGTTCAACCCAGAAAAAACCGCAAAACTTACCAACCAACCTGCGATGAGGTCAAAGATCTGGCAAGCTGCCATGGGAACCTCACTGTGCCCTTCCCCCAGCCTTGAGTGAGCTGAGTCAGATCTTGTGTTTGCCACAGTCCACTAGCCCACCTAGGGTGGAGTCTTCTGACCGAGGTAGTCTATTGTCCTGCCACAACTGCAGCTTCCTTGCAAGAAGCCACTACCTGCTGAGCAATGAGATCCTAGCATCATGGAGGATGGGTTTCCCTCCTTTTTAAGTTCAGACTCAAGAAGGAAACGTTGAGCCTTGATTAGAGAACTTTGTCTTGGCTCTTTATTTCTCTCGATGTCCTTCCCATCCATCCCTAGCTTTCCTTTCAAGAACCCAGTAACCCGTGGCCTCTGGGGGCTACACTTCAGGCTATACTTCATGAGCAGTTCTGGAAAGTTTCTCTCAATGGCAGTTATCACAAGATCGGCTCAACAACACTATGCATGTAAGGTAAACCAATACATGGCTGTCTTTACTGAAGTCTACCAAGGTGGAGCAAACCAATGCTCAGTGCTCATCTCCCACTATCTATGGGGTCATATCTATACTCCTTCATCAACTGTCCTTTCATGTGTTTGCTATATCAAAACATCCTATCACTTGTGTCTGCTTCAGAAAAACAGCCTTTCACGTGTTTGCTTTAGCAAGACATCCTTCCACCTGTGTGTCCCAGCAAAACATCATTAGACATAACTAACGTTCCAAAGAACTAGAAGTTTCCACTTCACATGTGTGTCTGCTTATGTATATGTATGTTTACTTAGACATATATAGATGTGTTGGAACCTACCCTAATAAAATACTATAAAAAGTTATTTTGTTACATATAAATTTGGTTTCATATTTAAGATTCTGTTATGAAATAGATGAAAATAGCAGTTCATTGAATGGCCGTAGCATCATTTTAAAAATTGACAAAAAGTGTATTTACTTATGATAATATTTCTAAAAAGAATGCAAAGGTTGTACCTATTTCTATACTTCTATTTTGCTTCTGAGCTCACTTGCTCTTTGGTTTGTCTCTTGCTCTAAATCTCATTGTGATGTATACCCTTTTTCACCATGTTTAAACTCTTCCATCTTACAATAAATTGCATTAAGATTTGGGATGTTTACTGAGCACAAAACAATAGAATATTCTAGAAGGAAAGAAACATTCCATCCCACAAGGGGATCTGGTTAACCATAGGGAGGAAACAACTCAAAATAACATATTAGGAAGTCCCTGAAACAGACCATATTCTATAGGTTCCCTCCATCTCCCAGCATCTATAAACAGTAGGGACTATTTAAAGATACTCAGAGACAAACTGAGCTCCTAGAAGATTCTTATACAAGTGATCTGAGTGATCTGGAAGAAGCTAAGATTAGCCAAGCTGTCTAGAAAAGGCTCATACCAAATGAAATACCAAGGAAGGACACCCTCCAATCTAATCTTTTGTCCAGTGTGCTCCAGGTTTCCATCTTTTGTTAACTACCATTCATGTTGGAGTGGCTTTTTGGTGATGCAGCTGTCTCTCAGTCATTTTTATTCCCTCATGTAACTCCTGTCCCATATTTCTGTAAGTAACACCAATTAAATACATTGGATCTCCAAGCTCAAATTTAGTAGGATATTTTGTCTATAATTGTCCCCTTTCTGAGGTGAATAGATGCTTATTCACATATCTCTCTCTCTCTCTCTCTCTCTCTCTCTCTCTCTCTCTCTCTCTCTCTCTCTCTCTGTCTTTCTGTTTCTCTCATTCTCTCTCTCTCTGTGTGTATGTGTGTGTATGCACATGTGTGTGTATCTCTGTCTGTCTGTCTATCTCTGTTCCCCCCCCACACTCACAAACTTACATATTCCATACCAGTACAATATTGTTTTAAAGACTAGCGGTGTAAAAGTTTTGAAATTTTAAAATGTGAAATCCATAAAATTATTCTTTTCCAAGATTTTTTCAGCATCCTTCGAAATTAGAAGATTAGAGGTTTTTTAGGACTTTGTTCTATCAATGCATTTAGCAATCATATGAATGCTGGCACCATGTCAGCAAATCTTCTAATATTTGAACCAAAAGGCTCTTTCATTTGTTTGTGTCTCCTTTAATTTCCTTCACTGTTTGTTTGTAAAACTCACTATATAGGTCTGGTAGCTTTTTAAATGTATTCTTAAATATTTATTCTCTTTGACGTGATTTCAAATGAAATTATTTCCCTTGTGTCCTTTTAGCTCTTTCTTGTTGCTTAGGAATAAACTGATTTTAGTGTTAAGCTTGATTCTACACTTTGCTGAATTTGTTTATTACATAAATTGTTCTTTAGGGATTTTTTTTCTGGCTTTTTTCCATGTAAAACCATGTCACTTGTGACTTTAATTTTACTTTCATTTTTTTTTCCAATTTGAATGCAACTTATTTTTTTATCCTTCTGGCTGTTCTTGTACATCCCAATCTTCTTCCTACTCTAGGGAAAAATCTTTCATTATTTTATCACCAAATATAATGTATACAATGTTAACTTTGGGATTTATATAAGTGATATTTACAAAGTTGACAAAGTAAATATCTATTTCTAATTTTGTTCTGCTTATCTCATGAAATAACACTGGCTTGTAAAAGAACTTTCTGCATCAGTTGAGCTAATATTTGTTCTTCACTGGGTACTTGGAGTGTACCATACTGTTGTGGTTTGAATAAGAATGGACCCCATAGGCTCATATATTTGAGTGCTCAGTCATCAGAGAATGTACACTGAGAATGGTTAGGATCTGTAACTTTGTTCAAATAAGTGTAGCCTTTGTGGAGGAACTGTGTCATTGGGGGTAGAGTTTGAGATATAAAAAGCCCATGCTAGGCCTAGGGTTCTCTCTCTCTCTCTCTCTCTCTCTCTCTCTCTCTCTC
>NW_022196915.1:91660666-91738609 GCF_008632895.1 Mastomys coucha | reverse complement strand
TCCCTTCCCCCCTCTCTCTGTCTCAGAACAGGAGGTAGCTTTCATCTACTTCCATGGCACCACGTTGCCTGGCACTTTGCTCCATGCTGCCATGCTATCCATCATGCTAATAATGTACTAAGTCCCTGAAACTGTAAACAAGGCCTCAATTAAACATTCTTTGTCAGCATAGCCTTGGTCATGGCTTTTGCTCACAGCAATGGAATAGTGACTAAATCATGCACTGATCGACTTTCTTTTTTTAATTGAACATAGCTTCTTCTCTCATGCATCCTAACTATAGTTTCCCCTCTCTCTACTCCTTCCAGAAGCCCATTACCTCCCTTCCCTCTGAGATTCGTTCCCTTAGATTCCCATTCAGAAAAGATCGGGGCCTCCAAGAGACAACAGTCAAACATGACAAAACAAGATACATTAAGACAAGGGGAAGGCACTCATACCAAGGCTAGAAACAACCCAATAAAAGGGAAAGAGTCCCAAGAGCAAGCAAAAGATCAGAGACACACACTCCCACTTTTAGAAGTCCCAAAGAAATATCAGTCTAACAGTCACATACACAGAGGACCTAATATAGACTGTTGTAGGCTCTATACTTGCTGCTTCAGTCTCTGTGAACCCATATGAGCCCTGCCTAGTTTAATCAGAAGGTACTGAATTTCCTTTGCAATTTTAATGTAGATCCTAATTTATAGAATATAATTAACATGCTGTTGGATTTTTTGCTGGTTTTCTTGAGGATTTTTGAATCTATATCAATAAGATGAATATTTTCTATTTTTATATCTTTATAGAAATTTTGTCTGGCATTAGAGTCAATGTAATTTTGAGCTCAGCTCAGCTAAAGAGTTTGGAAGTACCCACTCTTCTTCAATACTCCAGAAGCAAGTTGAAGGAAATTGATATTAACTCTTTAACTGATTGGCAGAATTCACCAACAAAGCATATGGCCCTAGACTTTTATTTTTTATTACAAAACAATAAAGTAGTAAAGGATATAGACTTTTGCTATAATGCTAAGGTAAACTAAGGTAACAAGTTTTTTCCTGAAATCCAAAGAAAGAATTAGCTCCATTTGAACTTTAGATATTGACTTACAAAATTGGAACATGGGTGGTATATGGTACATTGTACTTGAATTGAAATTCTTTAGCAGACCTTTAATGATAATGTTGGAAGCTACTGGAATACTGTGTGTGACTATTGTAAAGACAATGGGGTGTGACTTTTCCTTGAGAAGTCAGCCCTCAAACATGGATACGTTATGTTCTTTCCATAAACACCCTTTTCCCCCTTTGAACTACCATTGTTCAGTATGTGGGACTTGGAAATCTCTATTAATAATCTCCAACTCTGTTTCATATTGGCTTAGCCTGAAACCTATTTCATGGACAAAGTCGGAAAACCTGCTTTGACTCTGTAGAGGTCTCTGAAGAGAACTTAACACTGCTGTTGCACGGAGTCTAGAAACTACGTCATTCCACTACTGATCGTAACATCAATGATAAACTAGTGCAACAGGTATTATATTTTATTTCAAAATCAATAACTCACTGCAGAACTCAAATACCTTCCAGGATACTTGTACTGAACATCTGAAACTACACATATCTCTATTACCTATGAGCTATGAAAGTCCTTCCCTCATAAAATAAGTATTCCTGAGATTTTATACCCCAGACATTTTGGTTGGTGAAAATAGTATTAGCACACATGTATATAATGTTGTATTGCATTCTCAGACTGGGAACACCAATTCTGATATCTGACAGTCTGACTTGACTATGAGCACCATCATTATGCCATATATGACTTCAGAAATCTTTAATAAGCTCATCATGCTCCACTTTTTTAACTAGTAAAGTCAATAAAAAATACTAACAGAGGTTTATTTTTTAAATTACCATAGATATTGCTTCACATAATTTATTTAAACCATGCATCTATTTCTAAAATGTCAAAATTACAGAGTAATAAAATATAAATTAATTTAATTTTTATGTTAGGAAAATGAATTTGCAAAAAGAAAATACTTTCATAGGCTAGAAAGTAGAATGCAAGAAGTTTGGAATCATTCAACACTGATACATCCTCAAGGATAGAAATAATGCCTAGACTAGAACAGATACATCAAGGGTGTGTCCAACGTATATGTATGCATAACTGATTATTTATAATCTATGAACATAAATTTCTAAGATTTTATAATAAAAACTCCTTGCATGATACAATAATGAATTAGCAAAATAATATAAACTTCTTGAACTAGATTATGATTCTATCCAAAAATTATAGTTTTTATCTGAAACTGCTATAGTTACTACCTCTGTTATAATAATAGGTGGTTATTTCTTTAAAGTTAAATAGAGTATTCTTTTCATTATGTTTTTAATACTTTTACAAAGAAAATGTTGAGAAATTGGGGATATAGCTCAGTGTTAGAAAGGTTGCCTAGCAAGTGAAAAGGTCAGGGTTCATTCACTCTTTAAGGCCAGAAAAATGTTTTCTATGATTCCTAACTGTTTCTCTGTATATTTAGAAACAAGCTATAAGAAGAAATTTTGTACAATATTAGAAGATAATAGTGACCATGAGTGAGAACTCAAAATGTAAACATATTCTATGATTGTTATTCATATATTTCCTATATTTTATTAAGCTTTATCAAATACAAATTATTGGTAGGTAATATAAAGAATAAAGGTCCTTAGTTATTACCAGATAACACTGTAATTCAGGTTACTTCTCATATTTAAACCATGTATGTATACTCAAAACTTACACAGCACAAAAGAATGTGAAACTACATCCATATATGTATTAATGTCAACTCATTGATTTTTAACCAGGTTTCCATAGTTGCTAAAGTTAGTCCAGGACTAATTAAATCATAAGGCTTATTACATTATCTAAAGTTTTTCCTCATCAACAAACATTATGAAATTCTTATAGATAAATTAACAGTTAAAGTTTAACCTGTATTTTATAAGGGCAATAAAAACCTAACATTGCAATGTAGGAAAACTCACACAAGTAAAAGGATTGTGAAATCTTGTAAGACACTTGAAATAACTTTCAAACGTTTTATCAGAGGTCAAGTCAAGATTAACTAAAATTAATACTGTTCAAATATTCAGTCAGTAATGTGTTTACTTTAGAAAAAAACTAGACAGTGATAAGTAGCCTACTGCCTTGTGTGGCAAGAGATAGCAGAAACTTAGGCAAAGTATGATGCTGATAAATGTTGCAGGCTCAGCGCAGTGAAATCTTCTTCCACGTCAAAAATTAAAAATGGGAAATGACCTCTGCAGATGCAATAGTATCAGAAAAAGGTAACATGTTCCGAAGAGAGAGCAAAATTAAGGATTGTGGGAGCTTCAGTTATTAATAAGTATGTTGGCCAGCTTTGAGGACAGTTTATAAAAGCTTAACTAGGTCATGTTACAAAACAAGACATTTGAATCATTTTCCATACCCGTTTGGATGTTTATTCAGTGACCTACTACTCACTTTGAAGCTATGGCTTTGATAACAGTATGAAAGCTTTGATAGCACATCTGTCTTTGAAACATCAGTAGACACTGGCCTGAAAAAGCAGGCATCATTCCAGGATGCTTCCCTCTCATCCTTCTCCAGAGGAACTCTGTGCAGCACACTCTTCCCGGAGAGATGCAACAGATATCCATTAACCCACGCAGGGAGTGTGCAACAGACCAAAGTAATGAGGGCACAGGAGTCCACGTTACTGAACCATTGAGTTGTGACTCGGGTTGCTCATCGAATATAGACAGTGGTTATATGCAGAAGCAGGGGTATCTCAAAACAGCTGGAACGTAACTAAAGAAAACAGAGGAGATACTGAAAATCCCACCATCCATAGGTCATATGTCATGAAAGCTGCAAACAAAAAGTGCTCTGCACAGTTGACAGCTTTGGCCTCTACTCTGGAACTCAGCCGGGAAGAGTCTCTTACTTTACCAGTTCATTAATCCATCTAGAAAGTGGAAGAGAGACCTTTGAGAATCTGCAATTAAACTACTTTCTAAAAAGCCTTTTATTTTTCAAGTGTATCGCATGTCCCTCCTCTTCCCTTTTGGAAGGAAGGTTTTAACCGGGAAGAAATTACTACACAATAGTTGTCTTCCATTTTTATGACTAATTTTGTCTCAAAAGATACCCATGGCCACCAGCTATGACTCTACTGTAAACAATGATTGGCAGCCCCCAGCCTTGACACCCAAGAAGCCTGTCTGTATTGTTCATGTTTTCCACCTCAGTGTTAAAATTTTCAGTGATCCTAGGAAAACATGCCCCGGGGTGAGAGAAAATTTCACTAAGGCACAATTCTAGAATAAAATCCACCTTGACACTTGTATAACCATCTTGAAAAAAGTTAATTCATTGTCCCTTTGCAAACCTAAAAGGTAAACCTATGTAGAACTGCAAAAGACAAAGCTTGTGTTGAGGTTCAAGCCCCTGAGCACTCAAGAGGCCAAAACAGGAAGATCACTCTGAACTCCAGTCCAGCCTGAGGTATATAGTGAGATCCATACCAGCCTGGGCTACAAAGAAAATCCCTGTCTCCAAAAAAGAAAAGCTGAAGATCCATCCATATCAATCAATCAATCAATCAATCAATCATCAGTAAAAAAATAAATAAATAAAAACAAATAAATACTACAAGGCTAGTCAAATTACTGTTAAACGGCCTAGCCTTGTTTGCATACAGAAGCTTGATTTTTTATCATTTTATAATTTACTTCTCATATTTAAAACAATATTAAAATACAAACGATAATATACTGACTGATATTACATCTCAAACTTCTAAAAGCCAACTGAATTTAATTAATTCCAGCTATTAAATTACAAAGTCAAGAGTCAAGCCCAGTGCCCCAGTGACAATGTGATTTCACTTTTACTACTAGCACATGCTCTCTGCAACATCCGCAACACCTCCTCTGTAACGTTTAATGTTGTAAGGGGAAAACTGGATTCCCCAATTTCTCTTACATTTTCATTTATTCCCACATTCAACTCTTTCTTTCTCTGAAGCTAAAAATGACATTCAGCGAGGTACAATTCTATTGACCGTTTCCAATAAAAATTTCTATTAAGTCCAGATATAATTTTTAGTTAACTGGTGATTTAAAAAACTTAATTTCCTTCTTTAGAAATTCTTTGCTCAGTCTTTAATTCCTTTTCTGTGATAAAATAACAAAAATATAGTATTCCTGCATGCTCAGATCCACTAACCACTTATTCTTTACACCGGCTTCTATCTTTGCCCTCCTGAGTTGTTCTATGCAGGGTAATATGATGCCTTGACCTCTTGCTTGCAGTCGGAGTGCTAACAGAAGGCCACACAGAAGAACCGAAGGGGGAAGGGGAGCGAAATGTCAGGACATTTTCTTCAGCTCATCGATTAGTGAAGGTCACTGTTCCTTTTAAAATGGCTTCTTCAGGGGACACTCCTTTCAATTCCACTTAACCATTTGCCACCTTTGTGTTTGGGGCTGAAGTTCTTGGTATTATTAACCTTAGACTATTACCTTTCTTTTGAATAATTTTGTCCAACACAACAGCACTCATACTACTTGTTCATTGTTAAAATATCCACTGTTAAGTATTCTCTCTCTCTCTCTCTCTCTCTCTCTCTCTCTCTCTCTCTCTCTCTCTCTCTCTCTCTCTCTCCCTCTCTCTCTCTGTTTCTGCTTTCAGTCATTGTTAAGTATAAAAAAAAGCAAAGGAAAAGTACAGGTTTTCCTATGAGGTGATGTAGGTTACTTTTCAGTTTACTGGTTTTTTGTGTCTGTATGGTTTTTGGTTGGTTGTTTTGGGGATTTTTTTATTATTATTAATACCAACTTGATGCTATTGTCCCATGTACATGTTGGCCCTCTGCTGAGCCAGACTGGTTAGTTTTTATGGTTGCCTCTGGTGAGGAGGAAGAGTTTGCTAAAGGAGGGGGAAGAGGAGGAGGGGGGAGGGGAGGGGAGGGAAGGAGGAGGAAGGAGAGGGAGAGGGTCCAACTTGGTTACACCTCTAACACAAATATGGGTCAAGATTCACCCAAGTACTGCTAGGATCATCTGGTCTATAATATTTTTCAATCTCTATGATGTTTATCTAAAGCTTCCATTAACGAGATCATTCAATTTATCTACAAATTATTGACAGGAAACACATTCAAACTCTACATGTATAAGATGCTTATATTTCTTTCTTGCCTACTTGTTAATTTTGATGTATTAGGAAAACGAATTATGAGAGACTATCCCAGAGAAATGCAACCCACATATGCAAGTCTGCTTACTCCAGAAAGAAAACCCATGATAGAACAAAATAATGATTTCATTAATATGTGTGCCAATGAGGAATTGCTTTCAGGTACAATGATAACTCAAAATATCACCTGCATCACCAAATATCTACCACACCAAGGCAAACGATTCATGAAATCTTAGATCCTTGAGGTCTCTGCACAACTTTCAGGCAGCCTGAGAAATCCCTTCTCTGCAGCTCTATTGCTCAGTGTCCTTCTCTACAATTTTTTAAAGATCATTTTACAAACTTGGAGAGGGACCTTCATATTCTTCAAAACCTTCATTTTCTCAGAAATATTATCCTTTGTTTAGCTCTTGAGTCTCAAAGCCTTTTTTGTTCTTCATTTGTTTCAATCTGAGGGAAACTACTATATTATAATAATCCTTATCATATGGTTACATCTACAAATTAGATGAAAGACAAAAACCCTTAGATCTGTAATGAAGCATAAAACATGGTGAACAGTGCCACATTGAGACAGTGACCAATCTACCAAATTGGTAGAAAGAAGTTCTTATAACAACATAAACAGTGTCATCCAAGTAACATGTACCTGATAGATCTTATTTACTAAATGGTTTTATAGATGAGAAAAGCAAAACAAATGAAATTTGAGTAGAAATTATAGATCCAAAAGAGGAATTTATATTCCTAAACTTTTTAAAACAAAACCTTAACTGATTTAGCTCCATCTAACATGTCATTATTTCATTTTATAGGAAATACCAGTTTTGGCTAAAATCTTAGTTGATTACAAAAGTTGTATTATTCCATTTGAAGTGATGTATTTTCTTGGATGCTTCATATTTCTGTCTGTTATCCCTCGGGTCTTACTCAAGGTCATATGTTTCCAGAATGGTTTTCTGAGACATGTCTACTAAGTTTCTGGTACGATGTGAATCTTTCTCAGTGTATCCAGTTCTCTCCCTTCATTGTTCTCTTCACTGTCACATAGGTTGGATCATCTGATCTTTAAATACAGTAGCCTTCTCCTCTCCATTTAACACTTTCTGTCCTTAGTACCTATGATGTACAAACTTCTGAAACATGCTCTCAGGATCAATTTGAGTGATTCTGAATGAATAACTCTAGATTTTTGCTTTCAAATAACTATTATTTGGAATCTGTGTCGAGTTGTAACAATACATGTTAGCAGATACTCTCCCATCATATCTGTCTGAAATATCACTTTAAAGCTTGCCATTGGAGTTTTGATGGCATGGGAAAATATTGATCAAATACCATCAATATCTCCAAAATGCTTTAAATTGTCCAGTTGTAACAGAGTTGTTAATAAAACTATCACAGATGTTTTTACTCCGTTTTTATTATTTCCACCAATTAAAAGTTCACTCACATCTTTAATATACAAGTATAAACTAATGAATTCCCAACAGAATGATCTGTTGTAGTGTCAGCAAATACCAAATAAATCAATGAAGAGACTAGTATACTCAGAGCTTCATATATAAAGACATAATCTACCCTATTTCCTAATCCCTTTTTCAGGAAACAAAATGTTCAATTTGTTGTCTGATCACTTACCCAAGTGCCAAACGTGTACAGTAAAGACATATTATTAATCATTCATCTATTTATCTATCTGTATCTTCTCTATATATTTTATCTTGCCATTATGAATTCATCTTATCCTCTCCGTAGCTTTTCTATAGAAAAAAAAAATGTGCACTTGATATAAGCTTTATACCCAAAATGAAACACCCATGCTGATGAGGTAATATCTTTTGTAATAATATATCAACATTCAGTTAATGAATTGTTGGTCTACAGAATTTTGAGCAAATTGGATATTATCTACTTAGCAAAATTAAGTGCTTAAGTATTTGCAAGTATTCCATTACGTATTAAGTAAATGTAGAATCAGTAATTAAATAAAGAGAATTCTAAACCTCAAAAAGATAAAGAAAAAATGAACTCATAAAAGAAAAAGGAGACCATTAAAAGAATGAGGGAAAAAAAAACAAAATTTGGAATATAAATAAAAGAGTAATAGAAATTTCTGAACAAACAGTATGCTGTAAAGTAGACTGGGGATAAGAGAAGCAGAAAAGAAAAAAAAAGAAAGAAAGAAAGCTTGGTAAAGTGGATATTGTTAGCTCACATCCATGGCTGTTAACATTTTGTCTAGGCACTGCCCCACAGTTACCTGGCAAGAGCCAGCTGTGCCTGACTCACTATAAATGGGACTGCTTGCCCCTCCTCTCTCTCTCTTGCTCTCTTGCCTTCTTGCTCCCCTCTGTCCTCTTCAGCTCCTTTTCCCCATTCCCTACCCCCCACCCCGTCTCTTTGCACATGCTCATGGTCGCCTCTACTCTACTCTGTTTCTCTGTCTTTCTTTGTCTTTACTAACCTCTCAACCCCCCTCTCCATGCCCAGAAAAAACTGTATTCTGTACTATACTGCCATGTGGCTGGTCCTTCAAGGGGAAGAGAAGCCTCAGTATGGGCCCATGGAGGCACCCCCTTCCCCGACATCTGACTACACGTCCACCAAACACTTCCTTCTCTCTTTATTTTTATCAAACACAACAATGACTACCTAATATACCTGAGGTAGAAGGATGGCAAGTTTGAAGGTAGCCTGAGCTACATAGCAAGATCCTATCAGAGAGAGGAGGGGGGATGGTGAGAGAGCTGAAGAGTAGACAGATAGGTATATGAGAAATTAGAAAAAAAAGAATGTACAACAAACATCTTACCAGAAGCAAGAAGCAGGATTCATAAGAGAAATTAGACAAAGACAGAAGTTAAGAGAGACGCAGACTAACAGAAGGGGAGCTGGAGGAAAATGGAAGAATTAAAGTCTAAAGGAATTGTAGAGGAAATGCGGAACTATTCACTGAAAAATGAGTTCGCATAATCATTGCAGATAACCATTTCAGGCTCGAGGAGAGATACCCACATCCCCAGTGTCCACTCTAGTGTAAACAACATAATCACAAATCCCTCAAGGAGACTGACAAGCAATTATATCAAAGAGACAACGGGTGGAGAGAAAATGCTTTCAGTTACAGTCAGCAGAGGCCATGGAGCAACAGCCAGTGTTTCTCATTATTCGGTAATGTCATGTGGGTGCACTTCACATTTTATGCTACTTATCCTAAATTTATGCCTTACTTTTCCCCTAGAAATAAAAATAATGATGTTGAGTGGATGACAATTACCTAGCCCTAGCAATTATTTCCTAGCTTTTCTTTCTACTGTAATTTGTTTGAATAAATTTTGCATGATGAGAGTAAATCAGCTATAGTTGATTACAGAACAGCTTTAGTGCTTTCATTTACCACAGAAAAGATGACCAATTGAGTTAACATCTTGTCTTTATCCTGTCTTTATTACCAAAAGAGAACATAATATTTGAATGTATAACACACACACACACACACACACCACTAAAATTGAATTTTACCTAAACCAGCATTATTAACCATCAACCTTGGATCTTTTATGTATAGCTTCTTTAGACACTGGCAACACTGGTTCTATCAGTGCAAGTCAAACTTAGTTTAACTTAAGTAATGAAAATTCGTATTGTATTCTAGTTAATTACTGACACATTAATGTGTTATGTGTTCTTCATATTGTAATTAAATTTCAATAAATTAAATATATCTGATGGAATGATGCAAAACCGCAGGCATTCTAGAGAAAGGAAGGGTGTGGAGAGCCTGGTGAGTGCTCGTGAGTACCACTGTGCCAATGCCTTCTAAAAGAGGCAGTTTAACAAGTGGCCATTCATAGTACCAAATAGCAATGTAGGACATTAGAGATGTGACTAAGGAATTGTAAAAAACTTTTATGTGCAGTAATAAGGTCCAAAGTAACAGAGAATCTCATAATAATAAAGCAGGAAGGTTATGAAGGCATTGCCTGGCACACACAAACAGAAATCCGAAATGTGTGCTTGACTGAATACATATGACTCCATAAGTTCCTATATATGAACTGTAGGTTCCTAGTTGGTGGAATAGTTTGGGGAAGGGATAGGGGAAGTAGGATAGCTTTGTTAGAGAGATGTGTAAATGCTGGTGGGCTTTAAGATTTTAAAAGTCCACAAAGGTCCAGTCTTGCTCTCTCTGCCTTCTGACTGTTGATAAGATATAAGTAACTGTTCCAGTTCATGATGGTCATGGACTATTTATAAGCCCCAGTTAAGTTGCTTTGGTCATGTTGTTTTTCACAGCAATAGAATAGTAACAAAGACAAAATGAAAGGAACGCTCATTTCTTATCCAAATTGGCATAGGAAATTTCATGATGTGAATCAGTAAGAAATTTTAAAATCTCTAGTTGAAGATGTGGTAGTATTTATAATATATCATTTACTCAAGTATACAATAAAATATATGTAGTTATCATACAATATTTACCTGTATGACATCTTCATAAATAATGAGTAAAAATATCAATTATTAAATAAAGGTGTGTGAACTAACAAAGCTCACCTCTTTTTTATAACCAATATATAGAAATAAAAGTTAGAAAGTACTTCCCTTCATTGTTCGACTTGAGCAATCCTGGTCCATGTTAATTACACATGTATTATATATCACTCAGTTTCTGTTGACAGTAAATTAACTTTATCCCTTCATTTTAAAGGACCACTGTAAAATGTTCACTCAAACTGCATGTCACATGTTCAGTTTTTGTAATTTGTAATGATGTTATTTTAAATTTGCTATATAATTCTTAGATGTTATTTTCTAATTACAGTGAAGAAAATATCACAGTATATAATTTTGTAGAACCTATAAATTTTATGGATAGTTTCCCCAATATAGATAAATCCTTGTTTCTTTATTAAACATCAATTGGATTGTGGTAGTTACACTTCGATGTCAGATAACACAAGGAATTAGTGTTATTCTACAAAACACACTGTTGTACTTTCTCAAGCATAATGGCATGTTTAATGGAAAAGCTCTATCCCAGGTCTGCTTGGAGCTGATAAGTGCGGAAACTATTCCCATGCCTTTGCATTTGGCAGTATGTTTTCCTGCATGCTCTCTCAGAAACAATAAAGCTAAGAAGCCACAGTGAGCATGGCCCATAGCCGCATGCTTTGTCCAGCTACAAAAGCAATTAAATCTTGTTTGTTTTACACAATTCAACTCTGTCCCATGTAAATGGTGAGAACTCATGCACAGGCATTTTCTAGTACAACAGAAGCCATCACATGCGGAGGCATTTAAGACGGAATTACATATTTGACAGAGTTTTTCATTGTGTAGACTGAACCAGTTCTTTGCTAAGTTACTGCCACTTTTCGAGCCTCTTTCCTTTATTGCTGCTAGCCCAGTCGTGGCCACCAATTGAGGGATCAAACAGCAGCCAAACATATTATTCTCCTCTGAGTATCAGAAACTGTGTCTAAGCACCCCCGGCCCTGTGATCTTTTCATATATATGAACCTGGCTATGTGGAATGTTCCTTGGTCCCTGATCTTTGGTCATGATTATTAGTTCCTATGTTCACGCTATTTTCTGAATGTTTGTCTTGTTGAAACCTGTGTCCTATGTTGAAACCTAATGCCTATAACAACACTATTAGGGGTGACAGCTTCAAGAAACAGTGAGATGACAGCACTCAAGAGTGGGGTTAGTGTTTGCGGGAGATTAATATCATGTGCCACCTAAAAAGATCAAGAATCATCTAATTGAGAAACCTCTGGACTTGCCAGGAAGGAGTTTCTAGATTGCAATAAGCAACATGGGAAGGCCTACTCTAAAGGCGGTATGTGCCATTCGTTAGACAGTAGTTCTGAACTGAATAAAAAAAGAGACAAGAGATTAACACCAGCATTTGTCACTCTCTGCTTGGTGACATAGACACACATGATCAGCTGCCATCAAGCTGCTCTTGCCATGCCTCCCCTGCAGTTACAGACTAGGACATCCAACCTCAGCTCGCAATAGACGCTCTCTTCCTTAGGTGGCTTTTGTCAGGTTCCTTATCACAACACACTACACTAAGAACAATAGCAACACTTTCAGCATTTGAAACACAGAGAGGGGAGAGGGAGAGAGGGAGGGAGGTGGAGGGAGGAAAAGGGAAAGAGAGAGAGAGAGAGAGAGAGAGAGAGAGAGAGAGAGAGAGAGAGAGAGAGAGAGAGAGAGTTTTAGGGATCTGAGTCTGGACCAGCCAAAAGAACAACTCAAAGTTTCCAAGTTTAACATACAAATATCTGTATATTTTGAAGAAAAACATTAGTGATAGAAAAAACTCATCCTCCAGTTCAACTATATTTCCTGTGTAAGAAAGTATTAAATTATTCTCTAACTGGGAATTCAGGTGCAGTTTATGTCTCCTATAATTAAGTCAATGTTAACACACCACAGGTTCTGAAGAGCTGTTCAGCAAGAATAAAACAATTTCTATAAAATTGTGGGATGCATCACTACCCTGTATACTGGAAGTATTTGATAGTAGTAGCTAGCCTCTGCAGTACCTCCAAAGAACTGGCCTTGCTGTGGGTTTCTTGTATTAGATAGAAACGCTCTGCTGTTTCATGACATAATCATTTACCATGTATGATGGAGAACTAACTCTAAACATCCTGTCAGTATCTCAGGATAACTGTATTATTAAAAGACAAGTACGTGACTGAAGAAGTTTATGCATGTATTTTGAGTACATTAAAACATATGATTAGGCAAAAGCTATCTTTTGAACGAAGTTCCTTAAACCCATATTTCATCTGTGGACCATAATGTTATTTTGTTTTTACTAGAAGCCCTAATGTCCAATCAAAATCAAGGCCCAATCTCTACTCAAATTTCCCTTAATATGATGCACAGTAAATACAGAAAGCATAACATATTTTTATAAAGGATGGAAGATTTTTAACATACATATTTGAAAAACTCTTCTAATAAAAATTTACAGTTGTTATAAACTTTATCCAACATAGAGAGTTTATAGGATGTTTCTACCTACTCATTCAAATGCTTGTGATGAATACATCAGGTATGATATTAGATCAGGTACTAATAAGCTGCAGTTCTACCTTACCCTTGATGTTATAGCTTATTAATATATACCAAGGACCCATCAGAATCAGAGCATTGTCATCTTCTCTCTGTTTGACAGCTCAACACAGATCAACACATACTCTCTCTTCTCCGTTAAGTTATAAATGTCTCCTTGTGTCTGTGATATTCTGGGACCCACCATCCGCAATGTAAGAATCAGTTTTTATCATTTCTAAACTGTCCATCCATTTCCATCAAGCTTAAGATGTATTTAACATTCATAGAAAAGATTCATTTTTTTTGAGGTTTTATGTCATTTCCATGGTTAAAAGATCATCAAACTGGCAGCTTTTTAAAAATATCTTAATTTCTGCTGGCTTATTTGGACAGTCCCACTCCTGTGGTGCATTTCCAGCTATGGCGCCCATTCTCTTCAGCCATGTCACACCACTGCCCTGGGGAAGAGGAAACCCTCTCGGCCCTCTTCTGCTATTGTGAGGGAGCAGATGGTGTATGATACAGAGAGTCCAATGTTCTGCGTTTCCAAAGCTTTTGGATTTTTTCCCGCTATATTATATGAGAGAATGTTGGGTATTTCAGCCTCTTTGCATGTTGGCAACCGTTAAGCAGCAGATTCAGTCAGTAAGGCAGACAAATTATTAGAGCAGATTTAACATATTAAATGCAGAACCTCTGTGTTGTGCAGACATATCCATAAATTTGTCTCTATTCAATGATAGATAATATACTTTTTCAGGAAACATCCTTAGAATTGACTCCTGCATGCATTCTGCAGACTGTAATAACATGAATTATCCAATCCTGAGCCCCTTTGTAGCAACTCTTTTTTATTATTTTTATTTCCCTCCACTAAGCTAGTGGCAGCTGCTTCCTGAATCTGAATTATGTTAGACGTTCTCTATTATTGTTCATGATTCTCAACGGCATCTTCAGAGCGTACTGGTATGTTAAATTCTTTCTGCTTAGCATACTTGCTTTTTAAGAACTTATGGGGACAGATATTGGGTCAGAGAAATATGTACCTAGATGGAAAACATTGAAAAATAATCTAGAATATGCTAGAAAAGCTATAATCTTATTAATAATAAAGGGTTTTCTTGTATTGGGTATCATCCAGTTAAACTTCCTGTAAAGTTCAGAAAGTCTCAAATCTAGTGGAAATGTTGTACTAATAACAAGATTAAAAGTTTTAAGTATTTTATTTAAAATGCTCAATTTCTGTTGATTCATATTTATTTTATGTTTCTAATCATTACTTTACATTCTGTCCTTTAAATTTGAACACATAAAACACACCCAATGACATGGAGAGCTTTAAAAATGTCTGAACACAAGTATGTTCTATGGTTCATTTCATCTCCTCTCAGAGCTTTCATAGGGAATATTCCAGTTTATTTAATGAACATATTTACCAAATTCTCTTAATTAAGGTTAGTATGTTTTCTATAGTAGTGGAAGTATTAGTGATTTTTCTATAATAGTGGGAGTGGGCTGAAGAATATCAAGCCCATCATTTGCTTTACTTTTGATGATAAAAGCATTAGCCAGTTATGAGGATATCAGCTGCACAGTATTGTGAATGCTCAGCTGGAGAGAGCAGGTGTTGGAGCTTCTGGTTAAGACAAGCCAGAATAAAAGTAATGGCCATGCCTGCTAATTGCTTACTGGAATAGTTTGAGCAAGATTCTAAGCCAGGGAAGCAGCATCCCTCCACTGATCCATTTCCCCATTCATTGATGCTGTGGGTAAGGTGAATCAAAAGAGACATGGAAGTGCATAATGATTATCTCATTGCCAGTGGAAGACAAATCATAGGATTCCTGAATCCCTATGAGCCAGAGTCCAGGAGAAAGTTAGGATAAGATACAAGAGGAAAGGAATCAAGAACTAAGGGCACTAACAGTGCAGAAAAACCATCCCCACAGTCCTCCTTCCTTGGGGAATTCTACCCAAAGCCCCATCAGATGGCCTCTGAATTAAGATCCTGTTCTACAAATTCAAATAAACATGTGAGTGTAGTTGTTCAGTGAAGCCTGGTACTCGACAGCAGCCAGCTCCTTCCAGAATAAGTATTCGGGAGGAGAGAAAATTTCCATCCTTGTGACCTCTCTGTAAACCTTAGTGAATGCTTGAGGTTGACTGTAAAAACCACTTACAGTGTGCTTGCTCAGGACAAAATGCTTCACTGATTGTCACTGAATGGCGCCCTTAAAAAAGATACAATGTCGACCATGACCGATTAAATGTTGGAATATAGAGAAGAAAACAAAATGATATATGGCTTGTGGATCAATATCAAGTGTATACAAGTCAGTTCAAAAGGACATGGTCAAGTCAAAACCAAATATTAAACTATCTGTTTGTTCAAAGATATTTTACTTCCTTGTATTAATAAAATTTAAGATGTAGGAAGAATGGAGTAGAATAACTAGCCTGACTTGATGTGTCTATAGAGAATCCCATGTATAAGCCACAAATAAACATGAACATCATTCACAATACAACAAATGTAAACTTCACACACAAACTATTTTTATATTATATTAGTTGCTTTTCTGTGGCTGTGATAAAACACTAAAACAAAAAGCAACTTAAGGAAGATAATTTATTGTAGCTCATGGTTTCAGGGAGATGAGTCCGTCACGGTGGGGCAGAGGCGTGGCAGCAAGCAGCTGTTGCAGAGGCAATACTAAAAAACTGGGAGGCATGTCTTCGCACACAAGCACAGAGGAATGACAGTGAACTAAAGCCCTCCAGAAAGACCTCACCTCCTGAACCTGCCCAACCAGCACCAACCACTGAGAAGAAGATGCTCAAATGTCTGAGTTACTGGAGATTTCTCATGTAAACCACCACAGATATCATTTCCTTCTTTATAACATCCTTCAGAGAATCCCCATGGGCCTTAGATTGAATGCAATTACTTGCTATTTAAGAGCAATCTTTGTGACCTGATCTGTTTCAGTTTCACCTTCTGTTCTTCAACATATCTCTGTCTTCAGCATGGTGCTGGTAAGTCCATCAGTTCCCAAAATTCACAGCTCTTTCTCTGCTGTACCACACTTCAGTCTGTTGTTTATTCTGCCTGGCTGACTGCCCCACTGTTCTGTCCTTGGCTAGCATCCTGTAATCTATCAGTTCCAAGCTCGATATCAGTTAATTACATAGATTGTCCTTTCTTCCACGCCTAGATTAAGTGTAATTACTTTTACCTCTAAAGAACAACTATTATCACTCTCACTGGAGTTGATTTTTCTTAAACAATTAGTATCTTATCCCAAACAAAGATTAAGTTCCACTAAAATAGATACTGTGCTTGATGTATGTGGTCAGTTCATATCAATGCAATAAAATAAATATCAAATAAAAACATACCCATTGTAAAAATCAATATTTGGTCATAAAAGTGAATATTTCCTCAAGTGTTTATAATAAATGAGAAATAGTAATTGAGAACAGGAAAAAATTGTTGGAAGGAAAACTGTAGTTTTAATCAGAGAAGAGGTATTTCAACAAGAGCCAGAATAATAGGGAAAAGAATGCTAGATGGAGAAGATGGCCTTTTGCTTGAAGTGGACACTGAAGGACCAAAATAACAGAGTAAATACAGCTTCCTTTCCAAGGGCACAGATGACATATTAGTGTTTGCACTTGGCAAATGCTTTTGACCTTCTATCCACTGTGACCTTTATGACTTTCGATATTTTTAAAAATTGTTCCTTTTCTAGTATTTGTCAGATTTTTTTCAGAAATATATATTTTGCTTCTACCTAAGGTGCTTCATCATCTTCATCCTATTCGGTGGTTATCACTTACCTTAAGAAGTAATGAATCGGGGTGAGATGGATCAGAGGTTAAAGCATGCTCTTGCTGAGGGCCTGACTCGGTTTCCCAGCACCCATGACTATAGCTTAGAACTTCTTTCTGCTTTAGCTCAAGGGTACAGTAGCCTCATCTGTCTTCTTGGGGGGCACTAACGTTCTTCCTAAAAACACCCTTACCACTAGCATACAGAGTTTCTGTTGTTGTTTGTTTAACTACAGTATCCCTTCTTGATGTATAGTATTATTTTATTCACTTGTACTTAAATTTGAAAATTAAAATAAAACAAATGGCACAATTTTACATAAAATGACATTGTGGACTCATTGATGAACATTAAAGATACTGATCCAATGAAAGTAAAGATGGGAATACTGGAAAAGGAGTTCCAATATATAATGTAATGATGGGAATAGAGGTACCAGAGACTAGGGGAATGTTTAACCTAAGTAAAATGTACATAAATGTCTCAACAATGCATTAAGGAATCATAAAAGAGACTTTCTCATAGAGTAGTTTGATCAGTGTAAGCCCAAATTGGAAGTACTACCTCTCTACCTGTGTTTTCTGTCTAACCCTAGCAAAGGGTTTTGTTCTGTATTTATGCAACAGCACAGAAAACATTGCATGTGGAAAGAATGAAGGATACATTTCTACAAAGACTTTTAACAGAGGTTTGCAGGGGAAGAGTTGTCTAACTGGCATGAGATAGTATTCAAAGCAACAAAAATGTTACCGATCTATAGCATGTGTTGCTTCCAGCATTTGTGGGATGTTTGTTTGGTTTAAGGTTGCTTTCAATATGTCAGGTGCCACAGCAAATACTTCCTACAAAATATACACATTCAAACACACACATACAAACACACACACATACATACATATACACACACATACACACACACACATTTCTGGCACAGAAGCATGGAAGGTTATACTTTAAAATTATAGCTGTGCATCTATCTTAGTTGTTAAAGCTTATTTTTGGGGAAACCCATAATCTTTTGCATTCTCATGTACTGAAGACCAGGGACTCTCTAAGGAACCTCCAGACTTTCTGCACCAGGCTGAATATTATTGATTAAATAGTTTCTAGTTTCTTCTCCTCTCCAGCATATAGATGGTTATTGTGTGATTATCCATTCCTAATCAATTGTAAGTTATGCTAATAAATCTCATTTAATAATGTGTATACATTATATTGGTTCTATTCTTCTAGAAAGCCCTAACTAAAACAACTCTACATCATTCTTTGCAAAGAATGGTTCTCCAATGCTACTAAATAATTTTTAAAGGGGATATTTAATTCATATTCATGGATCATCTTACACTTGAAACAGGTTAAATTATATAATAATGACTAATTTAAGTGATGCAATTATCTTAGCAAATATTGACATATCTACACTTTATTTATCTGTATTAATTTTGTTCTGCATAAATCCTTTAGTGGTTGAAATTTGTTACCATATTTTGAAAACACTGGCAAAAATGTTCACTAGCTGTTCTGAAAAGCCATTTACGCACTGTTCCTAGGGCTCTGCCCCATGTTCCTGTAGCCATCTGCTTGGAACTGGAATAGCTTGACCCTCTGCAGTACCTCTGGAAAGGAGACGCCAGTGTCTTCATCGCTGTGGCTCAGGAGTGTCGTGGATATGTCTTCAGGCTTCCATGTCCACAGCAGCCATTCACTGGGCTGCAAAACCCAACCACTGGCCCCTCCTTACCTCGGGAAGAGCTCATTGGGTGGTAGCATTCTGTCTGAACCCTAGGAGTGGGGCATGGCTGCCACCAGCTTCTTATCTCTAAGCTTTAAGTAACCAAGTCTTCCTGCAGACAGGTCATAATTGCACGCTTGGAATCCAGGCTCACTCCTGCTCTGATAATGGATTTCCAGGTTAGTGGTGGACTTCCTGAGGCTAGCTCACAGGAACATTTAACCAGTCAGGGTGACTGATGGGTCCTTGTATTTTGAGTGACGAATCAGGACACCTCTTAGCCTCTGGAACTTCATCTATTTTTAGTTGCTCCTGGAAGTTATTGCTTGTTGACAGGGCTTTGCTTTCAATGTCTGTGAGTAGACTGTAGCTTCTCTGCTTGCTCAGCTCTGTCTGTCTTCAGCCGAACTAGCCATACTTCATGCTCAGTAGAATATATTACCTAGCCGAAACATGTCCCAGAGGGCATTCCTCCTAGAACTGCATGCCTTCCACAGCCACATAGTAGGCCTTAAAGAGGCTACTTTCAGAGCCCCAGGACTATGACCCTCCCTACTTTAACATGTCCTGTACTTGCAAAGTTGCTCTGCTCTGACTGTTGCTAGGTCCAGCCGTGTGGAATGAAACACAAAAAACACCAACATTTTCCTTGGTACTCCCTTTATTCCATGGTAAGTTGTTCCCTCAGCCTCCCTTCCATTCACTGTCAGCAAAGGGCAGTGAATAGTTACAAGCAGTCCAAACTAGTGATTCCACAGCTGCCTTTTGTTTTTCTGCAGTCCTTCCAAATCAACAGGTGTTTGGAAGTAGAGGGAAAAGTCAATTCTTACCAGTGGTTGCTCTTGTGGTTAAATAAAGTCCTGTATATACAAAAAGTAGGTTAAAAGATGCTTGATTTTAATGACAGAGAAGGATGCCAGGAGCCAAAGCAATTGGGAAGATTCATGCACTGGCAAGAAACGCATCAGGGAGAATGAATTGTTTTCAAACCAATTTGTATCAGGGCCACCTGCCAGAAGGTGCCACCCACAGTGAGGTTCTGAGCACAGTAAATCCTTTCTGGAAATGCCTGTACAGACCTGCCTAGACCAGAATCACTGTTGATTCCAGATCCAGGCATGCTGACAGTCAAGATTGATGGTCATGAGTGTTCTATTCAAAGTATGAAATGGAATTGACCTAAAATGACCAGATGTTCAGCAACTCTATTGTTTCTGGGGGAGAAGAGCAACCTAGTATTTTTATCTGTTTGTATTCTAGTTAAAAAAGGACGGTTATATGATTTCAAAAGTTTAGCATGAACAGCCAAGCAGGAACCATATCCCTGAAGGACGACTGTCTCTGCCCCAAATGCTTTTCAGCTAGCGAGGTCACCTCATGTTCCCCTCTCCCACGTGTAGTGTAATTTTGACTAGCTTGATTTTATGCAGGTTTAGGGCTAGAATCAGTTCATGAGTCAATATCTATGTCATGTTCCAAAGACAGCATTCCTCCTCGTCCTGAAGCCCTTATATTCTTCCTGCCACCTCATCCACAATGTTTTATGATCTTTAGTCAGACCCAGCAGACCTCCTAAAGATGCCTCATCATTATGACTAAACACCCACAGTCATGTATTATCAGCCTTTGACCAGTTTTGAGTCTTAGCCTTGATTGCTGTCTGCTGCAGAACAAAACATAATGAAGCTTGAGCACATGGTAGGGCCTATAACCTCTCAGGTATGAACTTTCATTCAGGTTTATGGGAACTCTCTGGTAAATTTCCTGTTCTATATCATCATATCCAATATTTAATATTATACTATAAAATGTATTAACTGGGCTATAAGGATGTCTCAGTAGCTAAGAGACTGTACCACTGTTGGAGAGGTCCTGAATTTGGTCCCAGGATTTACACTGGTTGTTAACAATCTGTAACTCCAGCTTTAGAGGATCTGACTTTTGATTTTTGCAGGCAAATGGACAGACAGACACACATGCATGCACATACAAACATAAACATGCATGCACACACACACACACACACACAAAATAAAATACATCTTTAAAACATTCATTGCCTGGCACATTCCTTTAATCCTAGCACTTGGGAGGCAGAGGCAGGCAGATTTCTGAGTTCTGAGTTTGAGGTCAGCCTGGTCTACGGAGTGCGTTCCAGGACAGCCAGGGCTACACAGAGAAACCCTGTTCAGAAAACAAACAAACAAAAAAAAAACAGACTTGGATTCATCAAGCAGGTATCAAAAGAAGTCAGCCTTCAGGAAATAAGCTTATAATGGATCTCTCTTCAACTTTTTGGATAACTTTGAGAATATTTGGCATTCATTCTTTTTTAAATATTTGGATAAAATTCTCCATTTAAACAAATGTGACTCAGGAGGCCACATCCCTAGCTAAGTAGCTATTGGAAATTGACAGCTACTGGATGCCATGGTTTGGAGACTTGTGATTATTGACCTAATATGCCCTTGTTAATTATCTATTTTTGTTTTTTAGTATTTCTTTATTTGGTCATAAATTAATGTTTCAATAAATATATTCATGCCTTCTGGTTTTTGCATCTTGTCATATGAATGTATATAGTACTTAATAATCTTTTCTTCTGTTTTTAGTTATAATGGCTACATTGTGCATACTGGTTTTATTTGAGCCTTTTTGTTCTCTAAGTTACTCTAGCCACATGTTAATCAGTTTCACATTCTAAAAATTGCTCTTCATTGTACTTCATTTCTTTTTGCTATTCTACCTTTCATGTAATTTCTACTCTAATGAATGTTACTTACTTCCTAAAATTAAGGTTGAATTAAACTCCATGTTCTGTTGGGTTGTTTTTTTCTTCCTTCCTTCCTTCCTTCCTTCCTTCCTTCCTTCCTTCCTTTCTTTCTTTCTTTATTTTTATTAGATGCTTTTTTATTTACAATATCTCCTTTCCCAGATTCCCCTCCAAAAAAAAAACCCAAAAACTAAAACAAACCCCTGTTCCCTCCCCCCTCCCCCTGCTCACCATCCCACCCCCTCCTGTTTACTGGCCCTGGTATTCCCCTACACTGGGGCATAGAACCTTCATAGGACCAAGGGCCTCTACTCCCATTGATGACCAACTTGGCCATCCTCTGCTATACATATGCTGCTGGAGTCATGAGTCCCACTGTGCGTACTCTTTGGTTGGAGTTTTAGTCCCTGGGAGCTTGGAGGGTACTAGTTAGTTCATATTGTTGTTCGTCCTAAGGGGCTGCAAACCCTTTCAGCTCCTTGGGTCTTTTCTCTAGCTCCTTCATTGGGGACCCTGTGCTCAGTCCAGTGGATGGCTGTGAGCCTCTACTTCTGTATTAGTTGGGTACTGTCAGAGCCTCTCAGGGGACAGCTCTATTAGGCTCCTGTCATCCAGCACTTGCTGGCATCCACAATAGTGTCTGGATGGACACAGCTATACCACTCCTGGCATATACCCAGAAGATGCTCCAACATGTAACAAGGACACATGCTCCAATATGTTCATAGCAGCCTTATTTATAATAGCCAGAAACTGGAAACAACCCAGATTTCCCTCAACAGAGGAGTGGATACAGAAAATGTGGTACATCTACACAATGGAGTACTATTCAGCTATCAAAAAATGAATTTATGAAATTCTTGGGGAAATGGATGGATCTGGAGAATATGATCCTGAGTGAGGTAACCCAATCACAAAAGAACACAGATGGTATGCATTCTCTGATAAGTGGATATTAGCCCAGAAGATCGGAATACACAAAGTACAAACCACAAACCACAAGAAACTCAGGAAGAAGGAAGACCAAAGTGTAGATACTTCATTCCTTCTTAAGGACATCTGTTTGTTAAAGATGCTCCACCCCCCCTTAATATGGTTTTGGTTTCTTTGTCAAAAAGCAAGTGTCTGTAGGTGTGTGGGTTTATTTCTGGGTCTTTGATTCAGTTCAGTTTGATTCTATGTATCAACCAATACCGTGCACTATTGCTCTAATCCTTCAGCCTCATCAGAAAGGGAAAATAGACATTAGAGGTAGATGAATGGCAGGAATTGTGTGAAAAAGGGAATAGGAACGAGAAAAGGAGGTGGGGAAATCTCATATGTAGAGTGAAAGAATGGAAGTTCCCTGTGAGGGGGCCATCTCTAGGATGTGCCAGAGACCCAGGACAGGGAGACTCTATGGAGCCTATGGGAGTGACGTTAGGTAAGACTCCTAGCAGTGCAAGATATAAAGTCTGAAGTGGCCACCTTCTGTAGTGAGGCAGGACTCTCAGCAGAGGAATAAGGTCATCAAACTAACCACAATCCTTTGACCTAAAATGAGTTCTACCTACAAGATATACAAGGACAAAGCTGAAACAGAGATAGAGGAAATGGCCAGCCAATGAATGGCCCAACTCAAGATCCATCCTATGGGCAAGAACCACCCCCTGCTACTATTACTCATGCTATGTTATGCTTGGAGACACAAACCTGTCCTCTGAAAGACTTCATCCAGCAGCTAACCAAAACAGATGCTGAGATTCATATCCAAACATTAGATTGAACTTAGGAAGTCTTGTGCAAGAGTTTGGGGAAATATTGAGGGACCCAAAGGGGACAGGGACACCACATGACCAACAGTATCAACTAATCTGGACCCTTAAAGGCTCCCAGAGGCTGAACCACCAACCAAAGAGCAAGCATAGGCTGGACCTAGGGTCCCACATATGTGTAGCAGATGTGCAGCTTGTTCTTCATGTAGTTCTCTGAACATCTGGAGTGGGGGCTGTCACTGACTCTGTTGCCTGCCTGTGAATCCTGTTGCTGTAAGTCGGCTGCCTTGTCTGGCCTCAATGGGAGAGGACGTGCCTAGTCCTGCAGTGACTTGATTTACCAGGGTGGATTGATATTCAGGGGGCTCTACGTCCTCAGAGGAGAAGGGAGGTGGGTGAGGGGAAGGGTTGTGCAATGGGGGGACTAAGAGAAGGTGAATCTGTGAGCAGGATGTAAATTAAATATATAAATGAGTGAAAGATTTAAATGCCAGATCATATAATTAAGATATTAAATAAAAGATTTCATGTATTCTATGGTGGTTTAAATAGGAATGATCCCCATGGGTTCATGGGTATGAATGCTTGGCCTTAGAGAGTAGAGCTATTAGGAGGTCTGGCCTTGTTAGAGGAAATGTGTCATTGTAGGGGGTAGGCTTTGAGGTCTCCCATGCTCAAGCTATGATCAGTGTGGCACACAGTCCACTACTGATGCCTTTAGATAAAGATGTGGGACTCTAAGATCTTTCTCCAGCACTATGTCCGCCTGGATGCTAGTCTGCCTCACATTATGATGATAATGGACTAAGCTACTGAAACTTCGAGCTAGCTTCAATTAAATGTTTTCCTTTATAAATGTTTCCATGGTCATGGTGTCTCTTCAAAGCAATAAAACCTTACCACGATGGGTTGCTGTGTCATAAACCTGACTAAGCTTTTGTTTGGAAGAATATGGAATTTGAAACTGGATTAGCAAAGCAGTGGAATGCTTTAAGCGGAGCTTAATGGGACATCCTAGTAGAAGCACGGAAGACAGTGGTGCTGAGGTGATTTGAGCTGTGGGGGCCTGGCTCAGGAGGTTTCAGAGGAGAAAAATGTAGTATGTTGCATAGAGATCATTCTTGTGATATTTTGGTAAAGGATGTGGCAGTTTCTGCTCTTGTCCAAAATATTTGCCTGAGGTTGAAGTGAAGAGTTTTTGATTAATTGCATTAGAAAAAAAAAAAAAAAACTCAAAACAGCCTAGCCTGGTACAACAGTACCAGGTGGTTACTGTTTGCTCTTATGATGAGCACTGTGATGACAAGGAGTGAGCTGTGTGGAGCAGTGTGGGGCAGTGGTCTACTCGGGTAACTTAAGCTCAGTAGAGTATTTGGCTTTGAGCCCTGGACCCCTGTGGGCAACTTCTGCTTGCAGAGGGAATAAGACGCTTGGCCATAACTCCTTTGTCTTTGGTTCCTGTGTCAGTCACAACCCCTCACAACTGCCCCGAAAGGAGATGTGTGCTCTATCAGGCAGACAATGCCCCAAGCTCCCAGCATTCTAACTGGACCATACACCCAGTCATCTGACCACAGGCCAGACATGTCACGCCCCATACAATATAAGGGGCGGTTTGCCCCCTCGTCTCTCTCTCACTCTCTCACTCTCACTCTCTTACTTGTCCCCTCTTCTCACTCTCTTGCTTTCTCGCTCTTTTTCTCTTCTCTGCTCTCCCTCTCTTGCTCTATCCTCTTGCTCTTTGTTCCTCTCTTACTTTCTTCCACTCCTCTCGTCTCTCTTTCTCTCTCTCTCTCTTTCTGTCTCTCTCTCTCTCTCTCTCTGTCTCCCTCTCTGTGTGTCTCTCTGTCTCTCTCTCTTCCTTGCTCTCTCTCTCTCTCTCTCTCTCTCCTTCCTCTCCTTTCTTTCTCTCTACTCAACCGGCCTATTTTCTCCTTCCTACAATAAAATAACTCATTTATACATTGCCTCCTTTTTAACTAAGGTGCAGTGCAGCAACAGGTAGACACTGGGGAGAGAGAGACCCAGGCCTCAGCATTTGGTACAACAGAGCTGAGCAGGGAAAAACACAAAATGAATGGATCAAGAGAAAAGGACCACTGGAAAGTGAAATGGAGCTAAATCCTGTGTTCAAGGAGATAAACAGATTGAATAAAGTGAGTGGTGACCTCAGGACAAGATTCCCACCTAGCTAAGCTTCAATCTTCTGAAAAAGGAATTATAGACAAATTTAGGTCCAGGCATGGGCTCAGGAGACAGAGGCAGGTGGGTCTACAGATCAAGTTTCAGGCCATCCAAGTTTAGACAATGAAGGACACAAGGGAAAACAGAAAGCTGGTGAAGATTTAATTGAATGAGAGGCTCATGTTCCAGAACCAGCAGTTTACAGAATTTCTTAATTTCAGACATGTGGTTCTGGCTTTAGAATCAAAGGTAGAAGAAAAGGGCTTTAGAATCTCCCTCCACAACTAAGAAAAGTAAGACATGTTCTTATTACAAAATACATATAAAATGAGCAAAGGCAGAAATCAAAAGAAAATTAGAAATGTAGAGAGGTAATAGATACAGGTATTATATTAAGTGTAGTGACAAGAATATGAGAATATGCATATCTCCAAACCACCAAACTCACTAACTGTATTCAAGCTTTACAAACTACAAACCACTACAATGGTTTTAAAAAGCTGTACTACTTAGTAAAGGTTAATAAGGCTATTCAAAAGATTTTTTAAAATTAATTTCTGAGAAAATATGTCAGTTTATTTTTGTATTATTTAATATAGTGATTTATTGATTTCAATATTTATATATGTTATATATTTTAATATTTTATAATATATTTTATGTTATAATGTACTTTGAAAAAGTTTTTAAAACATTATTGTATGTTGTCAATTTGTTATCCAAGTATTTATTGATTGTGTGTATATTTTGAAGAGATAGCATTCAATCTCATAACTTCATTACTTTTGACTCATAATAAGAGTGTTCTGAGGCAGAGGCAGGCAGATTTCCGAGTTCAAGGCCAGCCTGGTCTACAGAGTGAGTTACAGAACAGCCAGGGCTACTCAGAGAAATCCTGTCTCAAAAAAAAACAAAAAAATAAAAAATAAAAATAAAGAGTGTTCTAAAAATAGAGAGTACTGTAATCTTAAGTAGTAGACTATATATGCATGCTACCCTGTGGATTTTAAATAAGGGAGGTTTTATTTTTATTAGCACCTCCCTTGTGTTTGCAAAAATTTTTAGTATTTATTTTATTATTTACATAAAATTCAGTTTTAGCAAGAATAAGAAGGATTACAGCGCCTAAGAGAATAGGAACTCCACAGGAAGACCAACAGAGTCAATGAACCTTGACCTTTGGGGCTCCCAGAGACTGAACCACCAAACAAAGAACGTACACCAGCTGGACCTAGGCTTCCCTGCACATATGTAGCAGATGTGCAGCTTGGTCTACATGTGGTCAGGATCAATGGAGGTTATTGCCTGTCTGTGGGATATGTTCTTCTATCTGGGCTACCATGTCTGACCTCAGTGGGAGAGGAAATGCCTAGCCTTGCAGAGACTTGAAGTGCCAGCATGGGGAGATACCAAAGGAACTTCTACCAGCTCAGAGGAGAAGGGAAACAGGGGCCAGGGAAAGGATGGTTGGAGGGGTGATATGGAGGGGGCAATGAATTAAAAGTAAAGTGGATCGATAAATGGATAAATAAATATGTAAATGAAAATTCAACCTGTTTTTTTGTCATAAATTAAGAATTCATATACATGTGAATGTATTGGACAGTACATATATATGAATATATGTTTATTGTATTGGGTATACAGATACATACACAATTGTCTACAAAGTTTGTATCTATGCCTGATACACATATACACAAATATACTTCTAAAAGAAAAGTAATTATTAAACTACACAAAATATGTCATAATAATATAAAGTTGTGATTCTTAACATGTATTACGTTCTAAAGATAGAGTAGGTTTTATGTAGCAGCATCCCCATCTTCTTTCCTCTGAAAAATTATTTTAAAAGGCCTGAAAGTAATCCTGACAGCTCTCTGTAAAAGCATTTTGGAACCAAAGTAGATATTTATGAAGACTGAATGCAGATAATGAAGCAGAGTGTTTTGTTCTATCAACAACGACACCAATTCTATACAAAAATATAACATGAAAGGGCAATGGTGTAATGGACTGCACAAAGCTAATGGTCTTGTTATTGCATTTAGCCTCGTTTCCAATGGAAACAAGAATTATAATGCTACTTAGTACTCTTATACTTTAGGTACCAAATAAAAGTTAAATAATAATTATTATTATTAGGCTATCAGTCAGAATGTCAGTCTTGCTAATGTTAATAACATTTGCCTTAGCAGGCAATTTCAGTAAAGTTTTCAATGATCAGCAGCTCAGTGCTAGCACAGAATATAAAACATCAAGAAAACAAAACAAATCTATCTCGGAAATATATAAAGAGAAAGTGACAAGAAAATGTCAGACACGTGTTTATTCTTTATTTTAAGTATAGATGTCAAATATTAGAAACAATATTCTTCACAGCTAATTTTGAGGTGTAGGTGGAACTTCATAGGGATTGGTATTGAAAAGAACTACTAAAATACCTCACCAGTCCAACATCATTTACCTCCCATACTGAATTATGCCCATCAGTTGCATAGCAACTGTATGTGTAAGAAGCAATCTTTAATCACTCCAGTGAATAGTTCCATGGCATCTTACCTGATCAGAATTCTTCAGGAATTCTCTGCTATAAATACCATCCATCCTCATTACAACTCATTCACTGCTGTCCTGGCCTAGATCTAAAACAATAATTTTATATTTCTTTGAAGCTTGTATACAACATATTTTGATCATATTCACCCAACACTTCCAAGATCTAAACCCCTTTCATTCCCACCCGACTTTCTGCCCCTTTATGTTTGTTTCTTTCACCCACGAAGATTAATGTGTGATGCCCAAATATTCCTGAGTGGCCGGACTTCGGTTGACTTACCATAACATACACTAAGAAAAGAAAAAAAACAAAGAAAGAAAATAGTTTCTCCTTCTTCTAATAAAATTGATTTATAAGTAGCTACAGATTTAGGGGTTGGTTTTGTGTTCAAAATCAGTCTCCATGCTAGGGGTTTTGTCTGACTTAGGGTTGCATAGGTCTGTACATGCCATTGCATCTACCATGAATTTATATGTGTATCCAGAAGTCATTATTTCCTTGTAGTCATTCACTGCCTCTGGATCCTGTGTTCTTCTGACCAGTCTTCCCTTATGATCACCGAGCCTTCAGTTATGTTTTTCTCCAGGGCTTTCTGTAGACTTTTGCTCTCTTCACCTTGGCCAGTTGTGAATTTCTGTGTCACTCACTATCTAGTATAAATAGAATCTTCTCAGATGAGGACTGGGAGACACATTGATCTATGGATATAGTGATGGTCAATAGGAGTCAGTTTAAAACTCTGTCCACTTAGTAGGATAATAATACAAATCCCTCCCTAAGAGCTAGATACTGTCTATTCATAGATTTTTGGCTTGATCATTGGGCCAGAAATACATCTCATATTATAGAATAGAACTTATATCCTATCAGAAACTGATTGGTCACTCCCTGGTGTTCATGATGACATTATTTCAGTTCACATGTCTTCTGAGACTACTTTCTATTGTAGCTCACAGGGTTCAATACTGGCTATGATTGATGACTACTGTTCTCCTCTGGTCACTTGCATAGAACCTTCCAGCATTGTGAAAACTAGCTAAAAAGTATAGTTTCCAGCTTTCTTTTTCCTTGTTATAGAAAAACAGGATGTGGTACCCTCAGCAATAGAGTCTTACAGTCAATGCATATGGAGGGTAACCAAGAGCAACAGCAGCAGCTTGGAATGTTTAGAGATCTACGGAAGGGACCTCACCAGCCAACAAGTATAAAAGAAGTAACCAAGTCTTGGCACTGCGGTTTGAATATTTGAGTCTCTGTCATCAAGCAAGGGCATTGTTGCTCTGTTATAGGGTAACTTTATTTTAATGAGTAAGACAAAGAGAGAGAAGTTTCTACATTAGTGGATTTCTGCCATGCACACTTTGTGTGACAGCGGTATTTGAGGCGTAAACTTCAAGGAAAGTCAGTCTCCTGCCTCCACATTGTTGCCTGGCACCCCAAACTCAGAGGTAGCCCAGATATGTCCTCGTACTTGTGTGCTAGTGGCCTACCAAGATATCATTTCTTAACAGCTAGAAAAAGAAAATTCGGACATTGCTCTCTGACCTTCACCAATGTTCCAATGTCCTAGTCAAACCCTGGCTTAGAATGTTAAGCCATCCAAACTAATTCCCTCCAGCATTGTGGGTAGGGCACTGAAGCTCACAGAATGAGAGACTTATCCCAGGAAAAGGTCAAGTAAAATCCTCATTCTCTGTCATGTACTACAGCTGAACCACTCCTAGGAATTAGCAAGAGACTGTCTCTACTTCCCCAAAAGATTAGCATAGTGGGCGTTTTACCTAGGATGGGCAGGACCTTAATCTGAGTGTGTGTGTGTGTGTGAGAGAGAGACAGTCTGCATTTCAGCATTCTAGAGTCGACATTCAACATTTAGATTCGCTCGCTCTCAGACTAGAACCAGAGCTTAGGTGGACTAGGACTTAGATCCATGCAGTCCGTAGCCACCCTCCCTGCCCCCCGGGCCCAGAGTGCTTGGGCCCGGGGGTGCAGCACCAGTCGAGATTCAAGAGATTGAACATTCGAGATTCAAGCTTCAACAATGAAGATTCGAGCATTCAGCATTGAAGACTCGAGATTCAAGTCTATTCTCCTGGCTGGCACACCCGCAGCCTCCCAGGACTCTGGCAGGGACCATGTAGCCCGAACATACTCAGAGCCCAGGGGTGCTGCGCCAGTCCAGAGGAGATGGCTGCTGTTTTAGACCTAGTGTGTTTTAGATGGCCTCAGATGTACCTTGACTACTGAGCTGCCAGATTTTTCATTTCTCTCTTTTGCAATGATTGTAAAAGCCTCATGTCATTTTTGAGAAATACACTCAGACCTTACACCACTCGTGTCAAGTCTGTTTGTCAAAGCCGAATCCCGTGCACACCTGGCCAGAACCCATCGTCCCACAGAACAAGAGACCCCATAAGAAACCCCAGTCCGTGGCAGACTTCCATGACTGTTTTATTGTTATTCATCTCTTTCCACACTCTCTCCCATATTCTGCCTTGATCACTATTCTATTTAAACATCTGTTCCAGGATTCACTTTTAACATTATAAGTGTGTTATATCTCCCATCCCTTAAGAACAATTCTCCAAACCCTTGAGTAATTTCTTGACTTCTATGAGTATTAATATGAATATTCTTTTTTTATTGGATAATGTCTTTATTTACATTTCCAATGTTGTCCCCTTTCCAGGTTTCTGCCACCCCCTCCAGAAACCCCTATCGCATCCTCTCTCCCCCTGCTTCTATGAGGGTGTTCCCCTACCCACCCATTCACTCCTGCCCTTGAATTCCCCTACACTGGGGCATCCATCAAGCCATCAGAAGACCAAGAGCCTCTCCTTCCATTGATGCCCGTCAAGGCTATTTTCTGTTGCATGTGCTGCTGAAGCCATGGGTCCCTCCCTCCATGTGTACTCCTTGGTTGGTGGCTTAGTCTCTGGGAGCTCTGGGGGTCTGGTTGGTTGATATTATTGTTCTTCCTATGGGTTTGCAAACCCCTTTAGCTCCTTTAGTCCTTTCTCTAACTCCTCCACCCCATGTTTAGTCCAATTGTTGGCTGAGAGCTCCCACCTCTCTATTTGTCAGGTTCTGGCAGAGCCTCGCAGGAGACAGCTATATCAGGGTCCTTTCAGCAAGCATTTCTTGGCATCCACAATAGTGTCAGGGTCTGGTGACTGGATATGGGATGGATCCCCAGGTGAGGTAGTCTCTGGATGGCCTTTCCTTCAGTCTCTGCTCCACACTTTGTCTCTGTAAATCCTTCTATGGGTATTATGTTCTCCCTTCTAAGAAGGACAGAAGTATCCACACATTGGTCTTCCTTCCTCTTGACCTTCACATGGTCTGTGAATGTTATCTTGGGTATTCCGAGCTTCTGGGCTAATATCCACTTAACAGTGAGTGCATACCATGTATGTTCTTTTGTGACTGGATTACCTCACTCAGGATGATATTTTGTAGTTCCATCCATTTGCCTAAGAATTTCATGAAGTCATTGTTTTTAGTAGCTGGGTAGTACTCCATTGTGTAAATGTACTGTGTTTCTTGTATCCATTCCTCTGTTGAAGGACTTCTGGGTTCTTTTCAGCTTTGAGCTATTATAAATAAGGCTGTTGTGAACATAGTGGAGCATGTGTCCTTATTATATGTTGGAGAATCTTTTTGGTATATGCCCAGGAGTGGTATAGCTGGGTCCTCAGATAATACTATGCCCAATTTTCTGACAAAACATCAAATTGATTTCCAGAGGGGTTGTACTAGCTTGTAATCCCACTACCAATGGAGGAGTTTTCCTCTTTTTCCACACCCTCGCCAGCATCTACTGTCACCTGAGGTTTTGATTTTAGCCATTCTGACCAGTGTGAGGTGGAATCTCAGGGTTGTTTTGATTTGCATTTCCCTGATGACTAAGGATGTTGAACATTTCTTTAAGTGCTTCTCAGCCATTTAATATTCCTCAGTTGAGAATTCTTTGTTTAGTTCTTTATGCCATTTTTTAATAGGCTTATTTGATTCTCTGGAGTCCAACTTCTTGAGTGTTTTCTATATATTGGATATTAGCCCTCTATCAGATGTAGGATTGGTAAGGATCTTTTCCCAATCTGTAGGTTGTCATTTTGTCCTATTGACAGTGTTCTTTGCCTTACAGAAGCTTTGCAGTTTTATGAGGTCCCATTTGTTGATTCTTGATCTTAGAGCAGAAGCCATTGGTGTTCTGTTCAGAAAATTTTCTCCTGTGCCCATATATTCAAGCCTCTTCCCCACTTACTCCTCTCAAAGTTTCAGTGTATCTGATTTTATGTGGAGGTCCTTGATCCACTTGGACTTGAACTTTGTTCAAGGAGATAAGAATGAAGATTCTTAATGAATCAGGCATCAAATAGTTAAGTACCTAAATTTTGTTGTGGAATAACAAATTCATTATCATTCAATAACATAATTGAATATAATTTATAATATATAGGGTAATACTTCTTAAATTTTTAATTTCAAATTAAACTGCAATTTTTAAAATAATTTGAATAGCTAACATCATAAATATCTGAGAGAAGCACTTCCAGTTTTTCACTATTACTTGTCTCCATATTTTAGTGTGATTAAATTCATATTGCTAATAATTAATCAACATATTACATTTGCATGATATTTAAAGGACTCTTCACATTTCTCTGTTGCTATTGTTATTGGATCTTGCTCTGTAGCTCAAGCTGAACTTGAAATCAAGGCAATCACCTGCTTCAGTGCTCCCAATGATCTCCAAAATCATTACATTCACAAAATTAGGCTCTTTTCAAGAGTGTTCACTTTTAAAGAAAATTTATGAGAGAACTTCTACACTATGTCTCTTTCCAGCTCACAAAAAGTAATTATTTTAAACTTGGATATTATTATTTCAATTTCTGTTAGAATCAACAGATTAAAATTCTAAAGATGAAATGTCAGGTTTAGAAACACGTATCTCAATTTTATAATAAGACTATGCTAATGAAATCTGACTTGGAAATCACTTTTAATATATACTGTATATATAATGTGTGTGTGTGTGTGTGTGTGTGTGTGTGTGTGTGCATTTTGTGAATATGGTTTAAGGTATTATTCAGTAGTCCACTCTGAAGAGCATGACCATGTCATGATTTAGTTTTCTATTTGCCTGAAAATGTTATATTTGCCCTGTTCTCTCCCAAGAGGCTTCTCTTATATTACTCTGAATAATGTCACTTCCAATGAGAGTCACAAGACTACTGTCTTTGCTTATCTATCATGACATAACCTATTCACTCTTGATGGTACTAGGTGGCCTCTGCTTTCAAAATAACTCAGTTCTACCTACTAATATAGGGAGATGTATGAAAAAGGACTAAGCTCCCAAAGCATAAATCCACTTGTTCAAAGCAGTATATCAATAGACAGTGTTATTGCCTTTCCATTGTCCTTCCAGCAAGTGATGGATATCCATGCCTTTTTATTATCATTACAAAATCAAAATCTCTTCATTCATTTACCTTCCAGATAAATAAGTTTATGGTTTAGCTGTATCCCTTGTGAATTTTTTCTATGACTGAGAACAATATCATAGTAATAAAAGGAAGACGGTGCTGTACTTCAAGCCATCTGAATCTTAGCCTTACCTTATCTCTCTGCTTAATATATATGGACATTGAACAGGTACCATATGCCTCTTATTTTAAAAAGACCTTGTAGTCTACACCTTCTATGTCTGCATTAGAAGTTCAGCAGGCCTCAACACACCACACAGTTCCGGCTAAAACCCAGGAGACCTGCTTGAACACAGGACAAACAGGAGAGATACTCACACCCTCCATGCCCACCTGGAGCCCAGCAAGACTAGCAGCTGTGAGCTCTACCCTGCACTAATGAAGTTCCATCTTCCTTCTGGCCCATACATCCACCTGCTATCAAGGATCTACACTCCGCATCCCAAGCTCTGTCTGCATTGTGGGAGGTCTGAAACTATCTCAGACAACCAGTCCCAGAGACTTACTAGTCCCAGGAACTACCAGCCCTGGAAAAACCAGAGACAACCTGGTGGAGAAAGGCAAACACAAGAACATAATCAAACAACAGAATCCAGTGCATTACGACACCATCATAACCAAGCTCGCCTACTACAGCAAGCCTTGGATACCCAACACACATAAAGAATGAGACTGTGACCTTAAATTTCATGTCATGAAGATGATAGAGGACTTTAAAGAGGATATAAATAAATCCCTTAAAGATAAAAAGGAAAACATAAACAGGTAGAAGCCCTTAAAGAGGAAAAAAAACAAAGCCTTTAAAGAAATATAGGAAAATACAATCAAACAAAGAAAGGAATCCATAACTTTACATTGTACAAGAAATACACTTCAGCAACAAAGATAGGTGCTACCTCAGAGTAAAGGCCTAGAAAAAGTTTTTCCAAGCTAGACACAAGAAACAAGCTGGAGTAGCCATTCTAATATCTAATAAAACAGACTTTCAATCCAAAGTAATAAAAAGAGATGGGAAAGGACACTTCATACTCATCAAAGGAAATATCTACAAAGATGAAGTCTCCATTCTGAAAATCTATGTTTCAAATGCAAGGGCACCCACATTCCTAAAAGAAACACTACTAAAGCTGAAGTCACACATTGAACACCACTCATACAATAATAGTGGGGACTTCAACACCGCACTCTCAACAATAGGCAGGAGACCTGAACAGAAAATAGAGAAACAATGAAACTAACTAACAGATGTTATGAACCAAATGGATCTAACAGATATCTACAAAACCTTTCACCCAAACGAAAGAATATACCCTGTTCTCAGCACCAGACAGAAATGTCTTCAAAATTGACCTTAAAATTGAGCACAAAGTAAACATACCCAGAATCATAGGATCAGACATGAAGAGGACACAACATCTGTCCCAACACCTGGAGTAGCTGTGACCAGTAGGACCAAGACACGCAGAAACTCCACTAGACCAGTGACATGGGTTCATTCCAGTCTGTCTGGGCTGGCCCAGAGCAGACCTTGGGTGCAAACTCTGCAGCTAGTCCCATAATACTCAGAGGAAGACCTATTCCCAGGTTTTCTAACAGGCCCAGGATCACAGGATCACAGAATCACAGGATCACAGAGACAGCTTGACTCTAAGGAGTTCTGACACAAAGAGGATCACAGGAAGAATAGGCCCTAGTCAAATTTAGCCAGAGCAGATAGCACTAGAGATAAACAGATGGTGGGAGGCAAGCTTAAGTACATAAGCAAAAGAAATCAAGGTTACTTGGCATGATCAGAACCCAATTCACCCACCACAGCAAGTCCTAGACACACCATCACACAGGAAAAGCAAAATTCAGATCTAAAATCACTTCTCATGATGATGATACAGGACTTTAAGAAAGACATAAAAAACTCAAAGAAATACAGGAGAAGACAGGTAAACAAGTAGAAGCCCTTAATGAGGAATCACAAAAATCCCTTAAAGAACTACAGGAAATCACAATCAAAAAGGTGAAGGAAATGAGCAAAACCATCCAGAATCTAAAAATGAAAATACAAACAATAAAGAAATCACAAAGGGAGACAACCTTAGAGTTAGAAAACCTAGGAAAGAGATCAGGCGTCATAGATGGAAGCATCAGGAACAGAATACAAGAGATAGAAGAGAAAATCTCAGATGCAGAAGATACCATAGAAAACATTGAAACAAAAGTCAAAGAAAATGCAAAAAGCAAAAAGCTCCTAACCCAAAACATCCAGGAAATCCAGGATGAGAAGACCAAACCTAAGGATAATAGGCATAGAAGAGAGTGAAGACTTCCAACTTAAAGGGCTAGTAAATACCTTCAACAAAATTATGGAAGAAAACTTCCCTAACTGAAAGAAAGAGATGCCCATGAACATACAAGAAGCCTACAGAACTTCAAATAGACTGGACCAGAAAAGAAGTTCCTCCTGTCACATAATAATCAAAACACCAAATGCTTAAACAAAGAAATAATTTCAAAAGCAGTAAGGGGAAAAGGTAAAGTAACATATAAAGGCAGGCCTATCAGAATTACAGCAGACTTCTCACCAGAGATTATGAAACCTAGAAAATCCTGGACAGATGTCATACAGATCCTAAGAGAACACAAATGCCAACCCAGGCTACTATACCCAGCAAAACTCTCAATTACCATAGATGGAGAAAACAAGATAGTCCATGACAAAACCAAATTTATACAATATCTTTCAAGAAATCCAGCCCTAAAAAGGATAATAGATGGAAAACACCAACTCAAGGAGTGAAACAACACCCTAGAAAAAGCAAGAAAGTAATCTTTGAACAAACCCACACAAACATAATTTCACCTCTAACAACATAAATAACAGGAAGTAACAATCACTTTTCCTTAATATCTCTCTCTCTCTCCCTCCCTCCCTCCCTCCCTCCCTCCCTCTCTCTCTCTCTCTCTCTCTCTCTCTCTCTCTCTTTTATTTTTTTTTTATTTTTATTTTTTTGGTTTTTCCAAGACAGGGTTTCTCTGTGTAGACCTGGCTGTCCTGGAACTCACTCTGTAGACCAGGCTGGCTTCGAACTCAGAAATCTGCCTGCCTCTGCCTCCAAAGTTCTGGGATCAAAGGTGTGCGCCACCACCACCCAGCTCCTTACTATCTCTTAATATGAAAATTAATGACCAACATATCCTAATCAACTGAAATTCAAATATATGAAGAATTAGAAATTTGTTGGCTGTCATCCAGTATTCTCTCTAATGTGGTAATTGGAGAAATAGGTTCAATGTTGTACAATCCATATACACTTTTTGCTTGTTTGTACGTGACAGTGTCTTGCCGTGTACCACATTGTGGTCTTGAAATCAGGCTTCTCTTATCTCAGCCTCCCTATTAGCACAATTGTTTATTTGATGTTCTTACATTATATCATGGTTTTCAGAAGTTTACATATCAAAATTATTTATACAGCCAAAAGAAACATAGACAATTAATTTGGGAGGTGGCTTGTAAGAGAACAACAAAGAGTAAAACTGAATGTTTTGCTTGGTATTTATAATTACTGTTTCAATTTTTAAGAAGAGGAACTTATAAGTTACTCTTTTTCTGAGATAAATGCTTTACAAAATGATCACAGCCAATGAACCAGAATCTTACCCTCACTATTGTCTGTGCCACCCTCCAAGCAGAACCATTGTTCATTGAAACAGTTGGTGAATGACTTCATGAATAGACCATCTTAATACACACACCATTTCTTAAATGAATGTAACCTGTTCTCTGTGAGCTGAGAATGAAGACACTCACTCAAGTCAAATAGCTTTGACCATAGCAGGAAGTCTGTATCCAAAAATCATGCCTACAATTCATTCCTTGGCGCAGCAGAACTGTCAACTCTCAGCTTAGCTATGATGGAGGTAAAATCCTTTGGTGATGTGAAGAGCATTGAAGTACAGCCTTATTACAATGAACTCCAACGTCTAAAAATTGATCTTAGTTTGGTTTTATACAACAGTAAGAGCCAAGATTTTAAACTCTAATAAAAACAAAGCAAACAGACAAGCAAATAATAAAAGAACCTCTGGTGGAATCACCATCCCAAACCTTAAGCTGTACTATAGAGCAATTGTGATAAAAACTGCATGGTATTGGTACAGTGACAGGCAGGTAGATCAATGGAATATAATTTAAGACCCAGAAATGAACCCACACACCTATGGTCACTTGATCTTTGACAAAGAATCTAAAACCATCCAGTGGAAAAAAGACAGCATTTTCAACAAATGGTGCTAGCTCAACTGGCAGTTAGTATGTAGAAGAATGCAAATCGATCCATTCCTTGCACAAAGCTCAAGTCCAAGTGGATCAAGGACCTCCACAAAAAAACAGATACACTGAAACTGATAGAAAAAAGTGGGGAAGAGCCTCAAGCACATAGGCACAGGGGAAAATTTCCTGAACAGAACATCAATAGCTTATGATCTAAGATCAAGAATCAAGATCTTTACCAATCCTATATCTGATAGAGGGTTAACATCCAATATATACAAAGAAATCAAGAAGTTAGACTCCAGAGAAACAAATATCCCTATTAAAAGTGGGGAACAGAGCTAAACAAAGAATTCTCAACTGATAAATACTGGATGGCTGAGAAGCACCTAAAGAAATGTTCAACATCCTTAGTCATGGGAGAAATGCAAATCAAAACAACCCTGAGATTCCACCTCATACCAGTCAGAATGGCTAGGATAAAAAACTCAGGTGACAGCAGATGCTGGAGAGGTTGTAGAGAAAGAAGAACACTCCTTCATTGCTGGTGGGATTGCAAGCTGGTACAACCACTCTGGAAATCAGTTTGGCATTTCCTCAGAAAATTGGACATAGTACTAACAGAAGACCCAGCTATACAACTCCTGGGCATATACCCAGAAGATGCTCCAACATGTAATAAGGACACATGTTCCACTATGTTCATAGCAGCCTTATTTATAAGAGCCAGAAACTGGAAACAACCCAGATGCCCTCAACATAGGAATGGATACAGAAAATGTGGTACATCTACACAATGGAGTAGTACTCAGCTATTAAAAACAATGAATTTATGAAATTCTTGGATAAATGGATGGATCTGGATAATATCATACTGATTGAGGTAACCCAATCACAAAAGAACACACATGGTATGCATTCTCTCATAAGTGGATATTAGCCCAGAAGATCAGAATACACAAAGTACAATCCACAAACCACAAGAAATTCAAGAAGGAAGACCAAAGTGTAGATACTTCGTTCTTTCTTAAAAGGGGGAATAAAATACCTGTGGAAGGAGTTGCAGAGACTAACTATGGAGCAGAGACTAAAGGAAGGACAATCCAGAGAGTGCTCCACCTGGGAATCCTTCCCATATTCAATCATCAAATCCAGACACTTGTAGATGCCGACAAGTTCTGGCTGACAGGAGCCTGATATAGCTCTCTCCTGAGAGGCTCTGACAGTACCTAACTAATATAGAAGTAGAGGCCCACAACCAACCACGGATTGAGTACAAGGTCCCCAATGAAGGAGCTAGAGAAAGGACCCAAGGAGCTGAATGGGTTTGCAAGTGAAAGTTGTATATGACAAGAAAGTCAAGTCTTCAAATAAAGAAAGTAAAGAAGATATCAGAAGATGGAAAGATCTTTCATATTCATGAATCAGTAGGATTAACAGTGAAAATGGCCATCTTACCAAAGGTAACCTGCAGATTCCATGAAATTTCCATCAAAATTCTAATACAATATTTTATGACCTTTAAAGAATGAACTCTCAACTTCATGTGGAAAAAAAAAAGAAAAACACAATAGCTAAAGTATTTCTGAATAAAAGAACTTCTGGAATTATCACCATCCCTGGGGTCTCACTCTGTACCACAAAGCTATAGTTATAAAAACTGCATGGTATTGGAAGAGAAACAGAAAGGTTGCAATGGAATCAAATTGAAGACCCAGAGATAAACACACATACCTATTGACACTTGATTTTTTGATAAAGAAGCCAAAAGCAAACAATGGAAAACAGCAAGCATCTTCAACGAATGGTGCTGGTCTAACTGGATGTTTACATATAGAAGAGTGCAAAATGATCCATATTTACCACCCTGAAAAAAACTCAAGGCTGAGTGGATCAAGGACATCACCATAAAACAACACACTAAATAGAATAGAAAAGAGTGGGAAATAGCCCTGAACACACTGTATAGGAGACAATTTCCTGAACAGAACACCAGTGGTTCAGGCTCTAAGAACAATTGATAAATGGGACCTCAGGAAACTGAAAAGCTTCTGTAAGACAAAGGATACTGTCAACAGGGCAAAATGACAGCCTACAGATTGGAAAAAGATCTTCACTAACCCTATATCTGACAAAGGACTAATATCCAAAATATATAAAGAACTCAAGAAGGTAGAGTCCAACAAACCAGATAATCCAACTGAAAATGGAGTACAGAGCTAAACAGAGAATTCTCAACAGACAAAGCTCAAATGGCATAGAATCATTTAAAGAAGTGTTGGGCATCCTTAGTCATCAGGGAAATGCAAATCAAAATGACCCTGAGATTCCACCTTACACCAGTCAGAATAGCTAATTTCAATAACTCCCATCAGAGTACATTCTGTCAAGGATGTGGAGAAAGGGGAACGCTCCTCTAATTCTGGTGGGATTGTAACTTCTACAACCACAATAGAAATCAATCTGGCTGTTTCTCAGAAACCTGGAAATAGTTCTACCTGAGGACCCAACTATACCATCCTGTAAATACACCCCAAAGATGCTCAAACATGCTACAAGGACACATCTCCATAGCAGTTGTATTCATAATTGCCAGAAGCTGGAAACAGCCCAGATGTCCCTCAATCAAAGAATAGATACAGAAAATGTGGTGCATTTAAATGACAGAATACTATTCAGCAATTCAAAACAAGGGCCCTCAAAAAAAACACTAAAAACCAAAGGAAACATTTTGTAGAAATTAATTTATTTAGAAAAATTAAAAAAGTCTCTTTCAAATAGTTATAAAGAAATGCTTCATATTTTTAAGGCCCCAAGATTCAGACTTTATCTGGACTTTTGTGTAAATACAGTAAAACACATATAGGTCAGAAAGAGAGGGAGAAATCTAGCTTTATTGTCAAACTTTTTTTTATAGAATCTTACTAGGTAGCTTTGGCTTCCTGTAACTTACTTTGTATACCAGGATGGACATGGACTGTTAACATCTATACTGAGATACATATTATTTTATGACCTCATTGATATTGTCTTATCATAGTCACATGGGTGTCCTTTTAGAAATTATACACTCTTTAAGTCTGTTTGAAACATGGTTTAGTAGTTAGCAGTACTAGCTGTTCTTACAGAGGTTCTAGGGTCCGTCCATTCTAAGCACTGAGCTAGTAACTCACAACTTACAGTAACTCCAGTCTCAGGAGGTCCAATGACCTCTTCCATCCTATTCAGGAACTAGACACGCATGGAAAACATGGAAACTCCTGGAGGCAAACACTCAGAAACATGCAATAAAATAAATAAAATAAATTATCTTTTAATATCTACCATTATTTTTTATCTTTTATTTATTTATTTATTTAATTTACACTCCAGATTTTATTCCCCCGGCCATCCACCCTCCAACTGTTCCACATCCCATACTTCCTCCTCATCCCCCTGTTTACATGAGGATGTCCCAACCACCCACCCAACCAGACCTCTAAACTCCCTGTGGCCTCCAGTCTCTTAAGGGTTAGGTGCATCTTCTCTGACTAAGCCCAGACCCAGCAGTCCTCTGTTGTATATGTGTTGGGGGCCTCATATCAGCTGGTGTATGCTCCCTGGTTGGTGGTCCAGTGTCTGAGAGATCATGGGGGTCCAGGTTAATTGAGACTGCTGGTCCTCCTACAGGGTTGCTTTTCTCCTCAGCTTCTTCTATTTTTACTGAAATGCTTTAAAATAATTACTAAATAATTACTTTTTTATTATTTGATTTATTTCCATTTCAAATGTTGCCTGCCTTCTTGGTCCCCCGTTCATGAGCCACCTATCCCACTTTCCCTCCCCTCTAACTAATTGTGTGATTTTGAAATCATAAATTTTATAGTTAACAGTCTATGTACAATTAATAATGTGATATAAGTATCTATTATAAAACTAATATTTGGTATAAAATAACACTAAGTTTAAGTCCTGTTGCTAGTTTTAAGTGTCATAATGCAGTTACGATGCATGCTTATGGTAACATGCATTTAATTTTTATAGGTCTTAAGAAAAGAGAAAAGAGGATATTTAGGATTGATGAGTCAAAAATGTATAAGTTTATCTAAACAGTAAATGCCAAGTTGAATTTTTTCAGGATTTTCTTCCAGGATAACTTTGAATTTCTTGAAGTCTATATAGGGAGTATATGAAATGACAACAATTAACCATGGCATAACTTGCTTGGTGGCATGTCAGGAGCAAGGATCAGCATTTCACAGTCTTTGTCGTGGTCAACTTTAAAAAGCCACGGTGCTGTCCCTTGGATAGTCACATCTGCTTCATTAAGTGAAACCCATCGTTGCATCACTGTGCAGTGAAATGGAAGGGCTGATACTCATTCACTCATGTGACCAAGGAAGTCTCATCACAGCTTTCAGCAATGCAGAACTGCTAGAGAATGAAAGCAAGATTGGCCCCTGCTGTCGCTACATCAGTCAGAGTACAGGATGGTTCACTCTGAGAACTGTACGCAGTGCTTAATTGTGAAACTCAAATTTCATCTGTGGCCCCTGGGATGTATATAGACCAAGGAGTGTGATCCCATCATGGGGCCACATAACTGTGACCCCAATGTTTGGCAGGATAGGGCAGGAGGATCTGGGCGGTGAAGACCTGCCTAATAAGACTCTGTTTCAAAACAGAAAAAGATAGTAGAAAGAATTTAAGAGCTAGAGATCCCGACTAAAATGTCATTCATATCCATTCACAGCGACTAGAAACACTGCAGTGACACAGGCCTAATGACAGAGGCTGATGGGAAATTTAGTACACATGGTGTCCTGAACGTCTCTGTGCCATTCTTCCCTCAAGTCGAAGACAGAATGAAGCTCTATAAATTTAACTCTTAGAAATAATGACATCAAAGGTAATCTACAGTCTATATAACCATATGGAAAGCTTTCCCTGGGGTAAAGTTAACTTTCATTGCTCCCACCTTTTGTTCTATTTGCAAGTGTGTCTAATTTGAAGTAGGTACTGATCAGATGAAATCACATCTACTTTTAGTAAGGTTTTTACATGGAGACCAAGGAATAGGTTTGTGCTTCCTCACCATCAGTTACACAGTCTCACTATAATCCATGTTTGGTTAAAAAAAATCTATATTTAATACAATTTCACTTAACATCTTCATATTCTATTTATTTCTTTTTGTCTATAAAACAGTTGAAGTAAATGTAAGAATAGTATGTAATATCAATCTTTCAGATAACAGAAAAAATAAATGTGGTGTATCATCCATTGCAAAAAATTATGTGTTAAATTAAGCTATATATTTCAATGTTTTATAGATATATTTCAATCTGTTTCCTATAATGTTTTATGGTTCATGAGATTTGATATTAAGAATACCAATCTTGGGCTGGAGAGATGGCTCAGATGTTAAAGGCTAGGCTCACAACCAAAAATAATGTAAGAATATAAACTTTGATTTGTTAACTGAAACAATTTAAATTGTGACATCAGCCTTGAATTTGTACCAAACATAGGAAATAGCATGCCATTTGAAGTTAAAATGAAATAAAACAAAAAAAGCAGCAATTAAAATACATTTTAAAGATTTAAGCAGGCCTTTTGAAGTATTACGTCTACTTGAATGTATATTATGCAACTAGTCATTAATTAATAACAATCACAGCTAACATTTCTGGAGGACTGTCATGCTCAAACACCATTCCTACATTGCAAATGGTAACAAAATTTATCTTCCAAGTAGTTCTAATATGGGGTTCTGTTATCATCATTCATAGTTGGCTAAGGAAGGGACAGACTGAATAAATCGCCTAATGACCATGTCTTCAACACACACTCTGCTAATGACTGCAATATCTTAATAGTAAAAACAAGAGTGATAACTAATGTTCACTTGATAAAGCTCTTTAGAATGTCATATAGTTTAACAAAAAATTGATTTCATATGTAAAATAATGTATAACTTAAGAAATATAGAAAGAAAAATATTTGAAATGAAAGAAAGTACGGAAGAAAAGGAGAAAGAAAAAAATCAAAGACTCTTTCTCTTCCAGTCCCAGGCGCTGCATGAGCCGCAGGTTATCTAGCAGACATGTCAAGAACCACACCACACACAACCAGTCACAAAATGACACATCAAAAATGGCATCAAAAATTTCCAGTCACAAAGATATGAATCTTTTGAGAAGGTTGACCCCAAGTTCCAAAGGAACTTGCTCTCTGCTAAGAAACCTAACAAGAAAAGCATAAAGAAGAAGCAGGCAAACCACACAAAGGCAGAGACAGAGTGCACCTGCAGAGGCCATGAAAGAGCTCTTGTGAAGCCTCAGGCAGGCAGTCCCAAGATATCCAAGGGCTCCAGCCACAAATTCGACCATCTTGCTTTCATCTCTCACCCCACGCTTGGGAAGCGTTTTGAAGTTACATAGTGAAGGCTCGAAGGTTCTGCCAATCAAACCTCAAGTTTCAGGCTCCCAGAAGTACCGAAGGACCCTGTGACGGCCCGGTAGAAAAGACTTCATATCAGCTTGCAATCCCACTAACAGTGGAGAAGTGTTTCTCTTTCTCCATATCCTGGCCCTTATCTGTTGTCACCTGAGTTTTTGATCTTAGCCATTCTGACTGGTGTGAGACAGAATCTCAGGATTGTTTTGATTTGCATTTCCCTGTTAACTAAGGATATTGAACATTTCTTTAGGTGCTTCTCAGCCATTCTATATTCCTCAATTGAAAATTCTTTGTTTAGCTCTGTACCCCTTTCTAAAATAGTGTTATTTGGTTCTCTGGAGTCTAACTTCTTGAGTTCTTTATATATATTAGATATTAGCCCTCTACCGTTTGTAGGACATCAATGGGAGGAGAGGCCTTGCCCCAGTGTAGGGGAATACCAGGGTGGGGAAGCAGGAGTGATTGGGTGGGTGGGGGAGCACCCTTGTAGAAGCAGGGTGAGGGGTCATGACATAGGGGGCTTCTGGTGGGAAATCGGAAAAGGGGATAACATTTGAAATGTAAATAAAGAAAATATCCAATAAAAGAAAAAAGAAGACAGACTTCATACCTGCCATTATGAAGGCAGGAACTGCTGTGACACACCCACATACTATTTGCAGATGGACAGTGCCCTATGCTGTTTTTACAAATAAACTTGAGGCCAGAAAACAACATATCAAGGATTATGCTAGCTGTCCCACAGAGTAAGTTGGACATTTTTATGTGTGCTAATTTAAATTCATTAAAGATATTTTCACCCTCCGACGACAGTTATATTAGAAAGCACAAGTAGGCCATATATAGAACAAAATCCAAGTGTTGATCAGGAAATAGTTTTAAAACAGGAAACAAATAAATTATAATTAAAAATGAAAACAGAAATAAATTAGGTTAGAATAAACTCCACGATGACAGCACTGACTGAAATATCGTGATCGGTAAGAGGAAGGATGGACTTCAGGCAGAGGTTCCAGGGACCCAGAAACATTGCATGAGGAGGCTAGGAATTGGTCCAACGTGAATACATGCACATGCTAAGTTATCTATGCATTCATGACAGAAGCCCGCCACAGCGGGTAAAAACGATGTATCACAGACAAGGTAGGAATATGTTAACAATAGCAACTGAAAATTATACTTTTTAACCTGAAAGGGTGTGTGTTGTCTTACAGACCCTGATGTGTATTGGCCCAGGTAATCAAGAAGACCGCAATACAGAAAATAATGAGACTTGTAGCAAACTACAAAACTTGTCACCATTCCATAAATCCTATTAACAGGGATTATTATACAGTCTTAATGGACTCTCATCGATCCAAGGGTACTTCCAGATGGAGGCATATGAACTATATATGCAGAAGTGCCCAGCCACCAATCACATATAAGAAGACCCAGTACTGGCTGAGTCCTAGCCTGGTGTAAGGAAAGTAGCTTTCCATCCAAGGCCAGCCAAATAACACCTCATCAGGGTTTGGAACATTTTATAACAGGTTTTGACATGACAAAGGATCTGCATGCTAAGGAAAAAGTGTGTGAATGTGTGTGTGTGCGCGTGTGCGCATCTGCTTCATCCAACCATATATTTTAAAAGGAAATGTCTTTATCTTTAAATTAGTTCATAGACCTTGGAATAACGATATGAATGAGCTTGTTGCCATGGTTTTGTAATGTTATTCAATTATATTTTGTATTCATATATAATAGATAATTGTAATAAGATATCCCTGTCATTTGCCATTGAAAATACATCCCTACGCAGCCTTGAAATGAGAATTTAGAGTTTCTACGGTGATAAATATGCATTTCAATTGTAGAAAATACAATTTACCGAACTTCATGGGAAAAATTCAGTCATTCATTTGCTAAAAGTAATTATTCATTTATTAATATAATTTGTTGATATTTAAAACCACTAGAGAAATCACATTTTTTTCAAAAATTGTTTCTGAAACAAAAATTTAAAGAAAAAATTGTAGAGATCCAGAGTTATCAACTATTTTTGTTAAGGTTATAATGCACCAGTCCGGAGATTATAGTTATGGCAGGAGTTAATGGAGTACTCACACGTCACTGTTTAGCCATCCAGCTAGACATGCATACTTCACTGGACTCAATATGTCTGTTTAATTTGTGCAATACATTTTTATTATAGTTACCTTCTCTCTCAAATCTGCTTAAATCCACTACTTTTCTTTCTATCCAAATTTGTCACCTCTTTCTAGTTTGTTGGTTTTTATAAACCTATCAAGTATAGTATGGCTGCCCATATATTCCTGACTGTATGACCTCCCATTGGAGCCTAGTTAACCCACCAGGGGCCATATGCTTCCAGAAAACACATTCTCCCTCTCCCAGCTAATGTCAGTTGCAATTATTAGTTGACCAAGGGTGTAACTTAATGCCCACTTCCATATACACGGTGGAATTTTGTCAGGCTTAGCTTGTGCAGGTCTTGGACACGCTGGCCTATATAGTCCTGAGTTCATCTGTGCAGCTGCCCTGTTGTATCCGGAAAACAGTTTTCTTGTAGTCATCCACCGCCTTGGTTCCAGATTGCAGGGAAGATGGCATATGGTGTTGATTTCCTGTAGGCATATATTTCTCACACACTACTTTAATAAGGGTTCAACCTCTCCTCTAGCCCACTAGAGGTAGTAAAAGAGAAAGGTTATGAGGATACAGGGGAAGTGGACCTGTTTAGAAATAGTTCTTTGGGGAGATCCCAATCTTAATTGTTCTCAGTCCAATCCACTAGCAAAGCCACACCTGAATCAGAAACTGTACTCCCGTCCATTTGGCAGACACAACACACAATTAGCAAAGGCAGTTCAATCTAGAAGAAACCATGAGGCTTGCCAATCGGCCAGAGTCCATGGAAGCAGAAAAGAAGTGATAAAAATCTCACAAGAAGTTCTTTGGTGAGTTTCTCTCTATGACATCACCACAAGAAAAGCTGAAAATGCAATGTAAGACAAATCGACACATGTGTCATCCATGAAGACTAGTGGTCGAGTTCCCACTGTCTGTGGAGTCATATTTACAGTCTCTCTAAACTTCATGTGTCATTTCATGTATTTGCATAACAAAACATCTTTTCACTTGTGTCTGCTTCAGCAAAACATTCTTTCATGTGTTTGCTTTAGCAAAATGTTCTTTCATTTGTCTGTCCCAGGAAAACATTATAACCTAACTGAATCTCCAAAGAAATCAGAAACTTCCACTTTAATGTCCCATTTATGATTGAATATTTTGCAGCCTTTTATTTTCTGCATCATAACCAGTTCTGGGTCTCTGTGTTTTGACATCTTCTACAAAAACTTTTCTGATGAAGCATGAGAAATTCACTAATCTATGACATAGCAATAAGTTTTAAGTAATAAATTTAATACTATGTGCATTTATAAGTGCAATAATAGTAGAAAGGGCCTGTAGTTAATATCATGATGTGTTATTGTTGTTGATGATGATGGGGGGTGGGGAGTGGTCATGGTGGTAGTGGTGATGGGGTGGTGATGATAGTGATGGTGGTGGTTATGATGATGATGATGATGATGATGATGATACTATTTTAAGAAATTCCATAGAAAATTTGTTAGGTCAATGCATCATCACCCTGACACTGTTCTCTCTCTAAATAATTTTTCAATAGGCCTCAAACTATAATATTTTCAGAGTTTATTTGGATTCTCGTAATGATGGACCAATAACCCAAACAAGCCCTTTCCTCCCCAAGTTGTATTTGGTTCTGGTGTTTATCACAGAAACAGAAAACAACCGAGAAATCCTGGGTCATGTAGTGGAACAGGAAGCTAGCACTGATTCCCTTACTTGCCACGCACCCAGCACACTGAGTCCATGAGTTCCATTAAAGCCACTGGGAATGTTCTGTCCACTGTTCTGGCACATGTCTTCCCTCGAAGCTGTCATATTTTTGTATTCCGTGCCTTATTTAAGAGTATTTTTGTGAATATAGGTAAATGTAAGGATATGAAGTGAGTGAATCCACAAAAGACAGCATCTCGTATGAAGAAGATCAAAGGAAGCAGATGAGTGAAACGAGGTTGTGATGCATCATTTAAAGAATTCAATGGCAGAGTTTAAGATAAAACTCTCCGCAATTCTATAATCTTGAGGTTTTTAATCTTTTAATACATTATGTGCCTGTAGGAATGGTGAGCTCTGATTTAAGCTTGAGTTAAATAGTAAGAGGTCTTGAATAAGAAAATTAATTAATACATTACATTAATTACCATTAGAGCATAGGGGACTCAACAGACAACTCATCAATATCATTATCTCTTAACTAGAAGAATATGATACATTAGTTCATAAATGCATAGAAATAAACTAGAAGAAAACATCCAAAAAACTACTGTTCTTCTTTAAGAAAAGTATCTTAAAGACTGCTCTAAACATTGAAGTTCATTTAAGATATTTTCAAACAAAAAAAATCATACCACACAGTAGAAGATTTAAAAAAGTAATGTAAACAATATATTTAAATGTAAACAATATATTTCAATTGTTACTGTAACAGGCAATATTAAAAGAAACACTTAATTTTTCTATTATATTAAAGTATCCATTGCACAATCATGGTCATTGCTTTATTTTTAAGTAGATTTTGTCTTTTGTCTAATTCGTTGAAACTCTGGACCATCCTGTAGCTCTCTGTTCTTTGGGTCTATCAGGGTAATGCAAGTCAATTAAATTTCAGCAGAACATGTAATTACTGCTGGGACTCCCTCTGCAAGGTTTTCAATTTCTCTTTAGGGATTTAAAACTGAACAATGAATACTTTTGGTTTAATTAAAATTCAAGTGTCAAATCCCGGAAGGCTCATTTTACAGAGACCTGCCAATCAGTCAATTGACAGGCTCATAAAACTCTTGCTCACTCTGTGATGGTCTTTTCCCCAATGTTATAACCCTTAATGAAAAATTTTGTTTTCTGCTATTTCATCCCAGATATCTTGTAATTTGGAAGTATTATAATAAAAGAAATGACATTCTCTCCCAAACTAATGAACTATCTAGCACCAATTCATACCAGGTTTCTTGAATAAGATGACAATGCAGAGATTTTCTTTCTTCTTTCATGATTCATTATAAATTTTTGTATGTACACATATAGTTGCACCAAAACCTGAAGTCTAAAAAACCTAATTGAGATAAACTTAGTATATCAGAGGATATTTATTATTTAATTATTCCTTGGGTATATATTTGTTATCTACTATATCATATACAAACTCTTCAAATCCAAGAGGAAAAGTGGTACAATTTTTAATAGTCCTAATAATGTAGTTAATAATGCAAGTAGTAAAATTTTTAAAAAGAAGATACCGTAAAGTGAAAGCTACTGATCCCTCTGGGAAACATCAAAGAAAGTGAATATGGTTCTGAGCAAGAGAACTAGGAGGAACAGAGAGCCCTGTCACAGAACACTGCACTGTGGTGAAAATAAGCTTTAGACACACATTGTGAAAACAGTGGGCTGGTAAGGCTTATTCAGATGTGAAGAATATTATTCAAAGTTCAGAAACTAGAAGAAGAGCAATATGCTAGACATACCTGCTCTCTGGCGGCAGGATGCTAAATGTAAGTTAGTGTGACATTTAAAAGGCTGCCCTTATGTCACACACCCATAAACCCAGCACCTGGAAGACCAAGAGAGGACTGAAGGACTGTGTTAAGGAAAGAAGGGAGAAAGATAATGAAAGAGGAAAGTTTGGCATTATTTTTCTTTTTTATTGGTTATTTTATTTATTTACATTTCAAATGTTATCCCCCTTCCCAGTTTCCCTTCCACAAGTCTCCTATTCTCTCCTTCCTCTCCCTGCCTCTATGAGGATGATCTCCTACCCGCTCACCCACTCCTGCCTCAGGGATCTAGCGTCCCCCTATCCTGGGTCATCAAGCCTCCACAGGACCAAGAGGCTCCCCTCTCAGTGATGCCAGATAAAGCAATCCTCTGCTACATAACCAGCTGGAGTCGTGGAAACTCTCTGTGTGCTCTTTGGATGGTGGTTTAGTCCCTGGGAGTTTTGGAGGTGTCTGGTTGGCTGATGTTTTTCAAATGTTGCAAGCCCCTTCAGCTCCTACAGTCCTTGCCCTCACTTCCCCATTGGGGTCCCTGTGCTCAGTCCAATGTTTGGCTGTGTGCATCCACATCTGTATTGGTCTGGCCCTGGCAGATCTTCTCAGGGGACAGCTATGCTGGGCTCCTGTCAGTAAGTACTTCTTGGCATCAGCAATAATGTCTGGGTTTGGTGTCAGCAGATGGAATGGATTCATAGGTGGGGCATTCTCTGTATGGCCTTTCCTTCAGTTTCTACTCCAATCTTTTTCCCCGTATTTCCTTTTGACAAGAGGAATTCTAGATTAATATTTCTGAGGTGGGTGAGTGGTCCCATTCCTCAACTGGGGTCCATGCCTATCCACTGGATATGGTCTCTACAGGTTCTATCTTCCCTTTGTTGGGTATTTCAGCTAAAGACGAACCTATTGGGTCCTGGGAACCCCTTGGGTCCCTGGCATCTGGGACTTTCTAGTGGCTACCCCCGGCTCCCCCACCTCTACTGCCACACACCTACTTTCAAATTTCTGACCCTCTGTACTTCTCCCCCATCTCCTCCCATATCTGAACTGTCCCCTCCTCTCTCCCTCCAAGATTCCTCTCTCCCTCTACTTCCCAGAGATTATTCTCTTCCTCCTACTGAGTAGTACACTTGATATGTATTCACTGATTAGTGGATATTAATCAAAATGAAGCTCTGAACACCCACGATACAACTCAGAGACCATATGAAACGCAAGAAGAAAGACGATCACACCAAAGTGTGGATGCTACAGTCCTACTCAATAGGGGAAAGCTTGGCATTTTAAAGAAAGATGGGGCCATATATGAATTTCTAAAGGAAAGTAACAGTAAATCTTTATGTCCTCTAAAGTCATAGGAAATATGGAGATTACTAGTTATTACTGGAATAATGGGCAAAACACAGAACTTAAATACTAGCCATATTACTACATGTATTTAATGTTTAGACTTTGGATGTATCCTCATGATTTTTTTCCATCTCTGATCCCAGGCCTGACTGTAACGACATAGTGTCCTCAGTAAACAACATAGCGCACTTAAGTGCCAATTGGCAAAGCACAAAGAAATAAACAGTCAAAAAGTCATGAAACTTTTAATAATATTTTCTTTTTCAAAGAAATAATTTAGCCATCATATGTCTTATTTTTGGTACTGCCACCTAATTAGGAGGCAATTCACATGTTAAGAGGGGGACTAAACAAAATAGTACCCCCAACCTATCATGACTATCCTCTGTGGCCATCCTAAATGTTGTACTCGAAGGGCTAGAATGGCCTTTCAAGTGCATTGAAAATAATCAGAAGTGTAATATGTTATCTTTCAAACTTGAGAAACAGTCCCAAAACATCAATACCCATATCCTACTTAGGATTAGAACAATAATCAAAAAATTTTGTACTGATAAGATTTGAAATAATTATGAATAACCATGTGTTTAAAAATATATTATAAAAATAATGTGCAAACAAAAGCAGAAAATACACTGAAGTTTTTGATCTATCTATGGCCCATAGCTTAATGAAAGCTAAAATATATTATACTGACAGCTATGAGGTATAAGATACGCTTTAAATATTTCTGCTGTTTAAGGTTGATGACAGCATGGATCTGTTGACTTTGGACATGTGTTGACCATCACAGTAGTAATGACATAACCATATTTTGTGGATTAAATGCTGTCTGCATGGAAACCAGATTAACTTCTCTTGCTGCCCCCATTTTACTAAGGAGAGGTCGAGGTGCCATGCAGCTAAATATCTTCCCCAATTCCTCAGCGGCTCTGGAGACAGGACTATGACCAAGATTTAACTAACCTAAAACTGTTCTCTCAAACTCGACCTGTGTTACTTTGTAAGAGTCTCATTTTCTACCAACTGACTTGCCCAAGCGTATAATTACTCTGTGTGGGTCTTTCTGAATATGCTCATACATGGACATGTCTGCATGTACCTGTGTGCACATGCACGCGGAGCTCGAACCTCAATACTGAGTGTCATGCTTCAGGAGTCGTTACTGTTTGATTGAGATATGGCCCCTCTTTCGTAAGAAAACTCTTTGAAGAGGCTAAGTTGATCTATGAGCGATCTGCAAGTCTCTGAGTCCCCAGACGTAAGATTGCAAGAATGGACCACTAGGTTCAGACTCTTGGGTGTGCTTTGGGGACGGGAGTCAGGTTCATGATTGTGCAATAGGCACCTCATCCACTGAACTACTTTCAGCATCATTGGCTGCCATATTATAATCTATGAAGAGTAGTTTATAATGAAAAATGTTTTAATAGGCAGACATATTTCATTAGCATTGACCAGCTGGGTTGCTATACGATCAGAGTGTGCTGAATATTATTGTATTTCTGCCCCAGAAAGCCAATTTGAAAAGAGGAGAGAGAGATCTGAAGATGTAAACAATTGTTAAATTTAGGAAGTTCCCTTTGTGCAGCCACTGGTGGTTAGAGGGAATATGTTAGCACATGAAATGAATCAAAATCAGAACCCTGAAAAACAATTTAACATGGTGTTGGCATCCATACCAAGTGTTTGCTTTCTTATGTTTTGTCAACTTCGGTGTCAAAAATAATCACACTCTTTTTTTTTTCTATTGACCTTTGATAACAGACAAACTTTACATCTTAAAGCAAGTACCCTCAATTTATAAGAGACAGAAAACCTTTAGTGCTATTTCTACATTGACCCAGTTAAGCTAGAGTTAATGAAACTAAATGTTTAAAATAATAATTAGAATTTTTCACAGGTTTTAGGTGAAACAATCTCATGCTGAGGATTTGAAAACTCCTATATTTGATTATAGATAATTAGTTTAGTCTATTAGGATCACACATCATAAGTTAGAAATAATTTGATTTTTCTCACAGAAGTATGGATTCTTTGTGCAATAATAATTATAATTAGCAATTATTGAAATAAATAATCATTTGAAAAGACCCTCCTGATCTTGATAGATTACTTATATATCATTAATCTAATAAAGGTTACTTAATAAATTATTGATTTTCTATGATTCTTTACCTAAATACACATACACACAAACACAAATGCATATTAGCCCTTTGCTCTTAAATAAAGCTTATGTACCATACAGTAACAGCAAGAATAATTGCATTCATTTTCCTTCTCTCTCATCTTAATACTGCTTGTTTAACATCTTGGCATTATATTTACATGGAATTATAGAAATTGCATAAGTTTATGTTATGCTAAGATTAAAATATTTATGATATTATAACTGCAGATGAAGATCTCAAAGCACAAAAATATACAGAAACCACTTCATCAAAAATCATCACTCTGGAAATTGAAGTACTTTGTATGGTAATTTTTAGTATTCTTTTCCTTGTCTAGGCTGAGGGCATACATGATATATTTGTATAATTGCATTATAAATTGTTGTGTGATGTTTGGATACATTAGCCAGAGTGGAGAAAAAGAAATCAGAATGAAAGTTAGGAAACTACATGAAAACAAGCTTTTATATGCATTGATATTTCTATGTCTAAATGAGAAATAGCCTTTAGAAATAAATGTCTTACTAGCCTCCCCTAAGCTCCCAATTCTGGCCCACAACTCAAGCAGAAGATTCCTGCTCTACCAGTGGTCTTGCCTATAATAGGATCTCCAGGTAAGACACTGCCCATCACCCACTAACACTCCTTAGAATCCATCCAGGTTTTCCTATCATGATCCCCTCCCATCAGGTCCATATCTGAGCCACAATTTCAGCAGAAGACCCCTGCTTTGACATTTCCTCAAAAATCATCACTCTGGGATTTGAGGCAAAGCCTATACTATATACCCCAGAGAACAGTCCCTGGAATCCCAGAGGCCAAGACATTGATCCATAATCCCAGTGGCCATTCCAGTTCCTAGGAACACAGAGGCAATACCATCTTCCAAATCTCCAATGAAAACACTGTACTGGACCTGAAAGGTCAACGGTCAACAAAACCACAGGCCATGCAGGCAAGAACACCAGAGAAGAATCAGAAACCAAGGGAAACGTCAAAAAATCCACTAAGCAATATAAACTGAGAAATTGTCACCTACCTCTGTAAGTACCCTAACCTCACATTCCTAAAGGATGGCATTAAAAACACAATCATAAACAGCTACTGCAATATGGTACCACCAGAACCCAACTATCTTACTACAGCAAACCCTAGATATTCCAACACAGCTGAAGAACAAGAAAATGACCTTAAAATCAATCCTATGAAGATGACAGGACCTCTAAATAGAAAATGAATAAATTCCTTAAGGAAATCCAGGGAAACAAAAAAAGTAAGTGAAGGAAATGAATAAAACTGTTGAAGAACAGAAAATGGAAATTAAAGCAATAAAGAAAGCACAAACTGAAGGAATCCTGAAGGTAGAAAATCCAGGTATGGAAATAGGAATTACATATAGACTGCAAGTATCACCAGCAGAATACAAGAAACTGAAAGGAGAATCTCAGGCATACAATGTAAAATAGAAGAAACTGACACTTCTATGGCTTCCTGACAAATCTGGAACAGTATGAAAAGATCTGTCCTAAGAATAATAGGAATAGAAAAAGGAGAAAGTCGCAGATCCAAGGTCAAGAAAATATTCTCAACAAAATCAAAAGAAGAAATCTTCCCTAACTTAAGAAAAGGAAATTTCTATAAAGGTATAAGACGTTTACATAACATCAAATAGATTAGTCCAGAAGAGAAAGTCCCCCCACCATGTAATACTCAAGTCACTAAACATATAGAAAAAACAAAAAAAAATATTAAAAGCTTAAAGAGGAAAAAAGGGAAAGTAACATATAACGTCAGACCTATTAGAATTACACCTAACTTGTCAATGGAAACTCTAAAAGCCACAATGGCCTGGACAGATCCCTCACAACTTCTAAGAAACCACAGATGCCAGCCCGTACTACTATACCCAGCAAAACTTTCAATCACCATTTGATGGGAAAAAGATATTCCAGAACAATTATACAATATCTATCCTCAAATCCAGTCCTATAGTAGGTACTAAGAAAACTTCAACTCAAGAAGGTTACTTACCAAGAAGGTTACTCTTGAAAACACAGAAAATAAATAATTCCACAGTCTTCACTGATGATGCTCTTGCATTGCTTCACCTTGTTTTCTGATCTTTGTTTGTCGTGACTTCATAGAGAGAAATGTACTAGAGAATTTTTGGTTATGTTCCAGGTGCTTTCTACCACTTCAGCAGACTCATGTGAGTTGGCAGATCCTTCTATTTTCTTCTTCTGCTGCTGCTGATTCAGGTTTGGTATATTGCTAATGGGTTGGACAGCTGACAGCAAAGATTGGAATCACCCCCAAAGGAAAACTTCTAAACAGGTTCACATACCCCTTGTTACATTAACCATCTTCCTCTCCTACCTTTGTTTAGTGGGATATAAAGAAGGTTTAAGCATCCTATACTCCTATATACAAAAGTTAAACAGACTGAGAAAGAAATCAGGGAAACACAAATAATATAAAATATTTAGTGTAACTCTAACCAATCAAGTGAAAGAACTGTATGACAAGATTTCAGGTTATTGAAGAAAGAAATTGGAGAAAATATCAGATGATGGAAAGATCTCCAATTTTCATAGATTGCTGGGTATTCTATCAAAAAGCAATGTATAGATTCCAGTCAGTCCCCATCAAAATTCCAACATAACTTTTTACAGACCTTTAAAGATCAATTCTCAACTAAAAAAAACAAAAAACAAAAAACAAAAACAAAAACAAAACAAAACAAAAAAACAAAAAACCAAAGTTGGCTAAAGCTATCTTGTACAATAAAAGAACTTCTAGAGGTATCACTATCCTTGATTACAAGCTGTACTTCAGGAAAACTTAGCCAAGCAGACCCAATCACAATGCTGGCACATGTACTGCTGATAGTTCCTCCCCAAGCCAACCTAGAATCTGCTGGCATGGCTAGAGACTGCTTATGCTAGATCAGGGGACAGAGCAAGCCAATGAGACAGAGACAGCTCCAGATCTGGCTGCCCAAGAGCCAATAAGATCCTGGGAGGCATGTTGCAGCAAATATTAAAAAAGATCACCCCGCAAACTCTCCTACCTCTCTGGACCATGTTCCCACTCTAATACCTATACTGACCAGCCACAACACTATGTCCTGGAGGGGTCCTGCTATCCTTTCCCAGCTAGCAAGATCATCTTGCTTCAATGCAATGCCCCACAAACCCCACAATCAGTCATCTAGCGCCTAGTTACCCTGTAGAAACATGACTCTTAAGGCTTAATTATCAATCAGGTTTATACAGCAATAAGGCACAATTTATAAGATGCAAACACAATAATTTCAGAGCCACATGATAAAGATAATGCTTTAACCCAATTATTCTAACCTTGTGAAAACCTTACCTACTTGTGGCTGTTTAAAACCTAGTGGGATCTGGATCATATTCCTGTTCATCTGCCTCCATTTTGACTTCTTTCCACTCTCCCTGACCTCCAACCTGCCTCACTCCTAAACTTCTAGCTCCGCCACTCCATTCCTGTCCAATCACAGGCCTGTCACTGGCCTAATGTGATTGGACAGAGAAAATGCTGCAACAGAAATAGGTAAAAAGGATTGCCCAGTGCCTGCAATAAAAGAGACTGGTTTTGCCACTTGCCTGACTCCCAGAGTCTGTGTCATTGACTCTGGACCATCTTCCCCTACCCACAAGGGTCTTGATTGGGCTCACAAGCAACACTGTACTACAGAGCTATAGCAATAAAGACTGCATAATACTGGCATAAAAACAGATAGGTTGGTCAATAGAATCAAATAGAAGAAGTGGATGTAAATCCATACACTTATGGACACAGGTGCTCAACTTCCCTGAAATAAGGACTCTGAAACTTCTTTTGTATGAATACATGCTTATGTCGAAAGCTTTGGATTGTTCCCTGACAAGCTCATAACTTAACTCCCAGTTTATCATATTCTAAGTCCTACCATGTCTTAGTTATCCTTCCTCAGGTTTATGGAATTGTGTCCATAAGTATTCAACAATAGGGGCCCACCCTCAAGCCCTGAGAAGCAAACAACAAACAACAAACTTCTACATTATTTTGGGAGTCACTGCAACTGTCCTGACCAATAATTTGCTAAGAGTGTTCTCATGCATGATATTGGGTTTTTATGAATTTAAGGTTCCTGTGCAGAAAATTCCCAGATAAGTGTACGTATGTATACACATACCCTTAGTGTGTTGTATAAAACTTTAGGTAACTAAAGTGGTTCTTGGAAGTTTTCTCAAACAACCTTAGCATTATAGTCCCCCTTTCTCTTTCTGTGCTGACACCACCTAATTGGAGTTCACTTCAGTTCCTCACTTCTTATCAACTATATCCTGATATTCCTCTCCTAAGAATCCCCCCAACCTATAACCCCTTAATAGTTTTCTGGTTCTGTTATTATCCCATGTTTTAAAGTCACATGTGAGGATTTGGAGCTAGCAACCTCAGCAGAGATCAAAGGATCATGGGGTGCTCAGTCACAATGGACATATTTACATTACATCTCCTTTCTACAAAGTTGTATCTATTTCTAAGAAAGCAAGAAATGAATGAATGAACAAAGTAACAAAATGATAAAGGAAGGAAAGAAGGAAGGAATGAGAGAGAACACACACACACACACACAGAGAGAGAGAGAGAGAGAGAGAGAGAAGAAAACACATTTGTAAATTTCCCTATAGGTGTTTCTTGAAATAGTTTCCTCATGAGTTTGTTTATAACTGGTTTTAAAAAGTTTCAGCAAGAGTAACATTTTATGAACTAAAGAGTTGCTGAGCAGCACTTTTTGTTTTTTATTGGAGTCTTTCCGTGCAGACTGAGTAAATTAGAATTTACTTCACAATAATGGATAAAATAGATACTTTTTGATCCAGTGGGAATAGAAGATATACAGCATTATCCCCATATGCTCTTTGGAAATCATATTATTCACTTTAGTATTCAAACAAAGAGTAATTTGTAAAGGTTGCATGCTCTGCAGAGTCGTTTTGTCAAATTGCTGAAGCTGACTGATTTCTTCAGGGACGCCTTCAGCTGCCATGCCATTCAGGACACATCCAGAGGGCATCTCACTTGACAGTGGTTTGGGGAAACATATTTGTCTGAGTATCAATTTTCTGCCACCTTACAGGCTATCTCTATAAATTATTAAAGCAATTGTACCAATGGGATGATTTCTGAGATGTGTTATTTCTTGGATTTTATTTGACTGTGATATATTAAAGTCATGATCTACTAAAAATTAGTATAATTTGTTCGCTATCTCGTGAGCAATGTTCTTATAAATTTTCAGCAGTCTGATGAGGTTTACCTCTAAGCATATGACTTAAAGTCCCACATATTTTGGAGTGGCTTAATATTTCCTTTCAAAGGGATGGGTGAATGCTTATTTTGTAGCAGTTTGATTTTCCAAGATGTTAAATCATTCTGCACAATCACCCTGCTATATCTAAGGACAACTAGTGGGAACTACTAAGTCCTGATCTGACGCTAGCTTTAGTTACATCATAGAAAAATCTATTTTTCTCTTCAGTGTCATTTAAGATACTTTAATTATTAAATACGACTGCTGAGACTTATGAATGTGATGTGCTTTTGCTCAGCCCCACGTCTCAGGATATCTGACTCAGTAATTGTCATAGCTTGTCTGCACCTCAATACCCTCATTTGTAAAACTTAGTTTTGATGCAAGCCAAACTCAGATGACTCAGTATGAGCCCTAATTTTAAGCACCTGCAATAGTATCCAGTACATAACAATCTGTGTAATAATCATTACTATAATGTATTTCAATCATCATCCTAAGCCTCCAGGGCTCACTGCTTAAAGCCATAAAAATCCACTAATTGATTCACTAGCCATCAACTTGGAGAAGGTTAGGAGTTCACACCTGTATCCATCTCTCACAGAGTTGCTGAGGAGTCTTGGATGTACACCTTGACTTTGGTTCCACTATAAAGACAATAAATTTACATAAACAATACAGTGATAGCAAGCCCATGGTATCAACATGAGATTGTTCGTGTTCATTAAAGTTTGGACATCACTAGACTGCCATCTGGTATTTTCCTTCTATTCCATCAGGTTCCAAAGCTTCATGTGGTCTTAAAAGCTAGAAAATTGATTAAAGGTAATACTCCATTGATATTGTTTCATGATGTCACCCATGCTGAGGTGGAACTTTTCAAGAACATAGCTGCTTTGGAATCACCAACTTTGCCCAAACTCCTATAGGTAACCAGTAAAATCACTGGTTTGATCTGTCCATGTTCTATTTAGGGTAAATAGATGCTTCCTCACATCTCTCAAGGAAAACATAAGACAACCAGTACATCTGTATATACATCATGCATATCCATGAACATATATCCATTTACATATTTATAAATGAAAACAAGTAGAAAAGTAAAAGATAAATGAGAAAGTTTTAAAGTTCTAGATTGCCATGACACTGTATTTGATTCTTCTAATAGGAAATTATCTTGAACTTTTATTAATAACTGATAAGGATAAAAAGATCACTATTTTCCATTAATTATTTTACCTGTATGAAGGATAAATATTAATCTATGGGTTATTACCATCTTTTTCACTGATATACCGGTTAAGGATTTCTTACAAGCCTTTATATTTATGTTTCATTTGTTTTTTTATATACAAAATGGAGGTAAATTCAATAGGGATTCATCTCAATAGAAGAGTTGTATCTAACAAATATAAGGTCCTCAGTTTGAATTCAAATACTAATAAAATGGATAAAGATAACATGAAAAGACACATATTTAAGAAAGAACTAAACAGAATGAAAATTTTCAGTCAACATCATGCTGATATAAAGGGAAAGATTAAAGGATATTACTAAAGACAGAAAAATTCAGGAACACTCAAAGATATGCAGTAAGTATAGGAAGAATTTAAAAATTCCTGTTATAATAAACACATGGTTTGGCATTTTGAATTTCTACTATAGAAACGAATAACCCTATTCAATCATGTTTAGGAGTACTATACTTACTTTTAACATATCTGAAATAAAGTCAGATGCCAAATGGCTTGACATATAAGCTACAGCTGCTTTCAGACTTGTCTGGGCAGTGACTACTATCATGGGAGCAGAAATTTAGCAAAATTAGCTCATTTGTGTCTAGGCTATGAAGCTGCCATAAAGGTCAGTAGTTAAGGTGAATATTTTTCCACTTCACCAGTCATACTAGCAATACAGTTAATTCAATTTTGTAAAAATGGCATGGGGCCATTTTCCTGCTTAGCACATAGTTACAGTGTGCTGTTAACTTAAATACTGCACTTTCTGATATTTTGATTAAATGACATAGATATTGCTGTTTTAATTTCTAAGAAATTTTACTTGGTAGGGATACAGTTTGAACATTGTCCTGTTTATATAAATAACTTACTACTCATTAAAATTAAAATATAAATAAATAGACTCTAAAGGAAAGCCAGCATTGTAATGAGCAACTGAACTGTCATTGTTTGCATATTGTCACTCTTCTGATCTAACTTGTTAATATGTTTGGACTTTGGAGGAGAAAGGACACAATGTTCTCCTTTTCCTTCACATCAAAGGAATAAAAACTAGCAAGGCAGTGCCATTGCTGGATGGAGAGAAAGCATGTCCATCCTTTCTCATTAGTACAGGGGAGTAATTTATTATTATTAAAAAATTGTTACCATAATTGCTTTCATTCTGCCATTTTCTTCTTATCTATAACTACTTTTTCTTATGCCTTCAGCACTTAACAATTTTCTTCTTTCTTTCTTTCGTGGCTTCTTTTATGTATCTTTTTTTTCTATTTCCTCTATTTATGACATAGTTTTTAACACTTTCAGTTGAGCTCCTGGTTTGTCTTGTAACTGTCTTTCCCACCCTTGTTTTGGCTTCCTTGAAGTTCCTCTCGCCTGTTACTCAATTTAAATAGTGTGCTTGTTTTCAATGTTATTCTTGTTGTTGTTTTCTTCCTAGAGTGGATTGCTCCTGGTACAGAGAAAAAGTACCTGCTAAGAAGTCAGTCACACCTTTAAAAAAGAAATCTCTAAACAGGATCTCTATGGCAACAAGTAAGCAGATCACAATGCAGAAGTAATAAGAGAAAGACAATGACTCTTCCAATGCCCAAACAAGCTGTCGGGATTGAAAGCTTGGAAATTTTCAAACACCAAGCTGAATATAATATCAACAAAATGATTCAAACAAAAAAACTGAATGAGATGTAAAAATCAATTTGTGACTTACATGAGGAATCCAGTGACACTGGTGAGAATTTTCACAAGAAAATATGAGAGCCTGAAAAGGAAAATAGAACTATTAAAAGTAAAAAAAAAAAAAAAAAATCAATAAATACAAAACAGGGAGGAGCAGGCTGAACATGGTGGCACATGCCTTTAATCCTAGCATTCAAAAGACAGATGTAAGAGGATCTCTATGACTTCAAGGTCAGCCTGGACTACCGAGCTAGTCCCAGGACAGCCAAGGATACACAAAGAAACTCTGTCTCAAAAAACACAATGAGAAGCATAAGCAATATTTCAAACAAAAGAAAGAAATATTATCTAATATCTGATACAAGACCAAGGAATACTTGTTTGCTCATTTGTTTCTGTTTGTTTTTCAAGACAGAACTAAGGAATTATTAAATTTGGGGTGCCATAAAGTGAATAAAAAGCATAATTAATCAAGAGACCAAACCTAAGTTGTAAAGTAGGTCTGAGACACAGACTAACAATAAAGAAAACTTACTTAATAAAATTGTATCAGGAAAATTATAAAAATCTAAAGAAGGAGTTGGGCACACAAGTACTTAAGATATTTGGAACTACGAATAGCCAGAACCCCAAGATAACAGTATTGTTCCAGAGCAAGGAAAAACACTACAAAGTGCAGTTGGGAAAATCCTGCACCTGCTTGCAATAGCAGGTTCAATGAGAATGTCATCAGAATGCTCAGAAGGAAATATACCCTAAAGCTTGAAACCATGGAATGATATCATTTCAACTCCAGATGGTAGACAGACTCTAACTAAGATTAACATACTTGACCAAGTTATCCTTTGCTATTGATTGGAATAGTAAAAACAGGAGTCAATAAGCACAAAGCAAAGAATATCTTTTCCACCAGAAAGCAAGCATAGCAGAAAACACTTGAAGGAATTAGACACAATGATTATAAAGAAATGTCACAGCCATGAGAAGCCAAGTCCACATCAAGGGGATGAGTGAACATATGTAGGGGAATTAGGAAAGAGTGATGCAGACTCCATTTAACACACCAGCAATTTTCTAGAGTGAAAGGGACAAGGAGCAAGGACTACATGGAATCGGATGAGAAAACACTTTTTTTAAAAAAAAATGACAAAAAGCAATAGTTTCGGGGTAAACCAACATCTTGATGCTAAGATGTGCTTGCAGACAGAGCATGGTATGGCTGTCCCCTAAGAGGCTCTGCCAACACCTGACCAAAACAGATGCAGATAGTCATAGCCAACCATAGGACTGATCCTGGGGACCACAATGAAAGAGTTAGGGGAAGGACTGCAAGAGACGAAAAGGATGACAACCACATAGGAAAAACAACAGTATCAACTAAAAAGACCCCACAGAGCCACTCCATGGCTCTAGCTACATATGCAGCAGAGGATTGCCTTATCTGGCATCAGTAGAAGGAGCCCTGTGGTCCTGTGGAGGCTTTTTGCCCCTTCAAAGGGGGATGTTAGAGGGATGAGGCAGTTGTTAGTAGGTAGGAGCACCCTCTTAGAGGCAAAGGCTAGGGAATCTGGGTGTTTGAGGAGGAGAGACCAGGAAGGGTGACATTTGATATGTAAATAATTAAAATAATCAATTTAAAAGATGACAAAAGCAATACACCCACATCATCAGTATCTTTAATGTAACTAATCCTTACTCTACAAGAAAAAGACACTCATTGGTCAATTAGATTTAAAAATATAAGATCCATTAACCATCTTCCACTGAAAAAACAAAGAAGGAACTTTCAACAAGGCAGAGAGCAGCACTAATCTCTGCAAATAAATATCAACAATGTTTTATAGACCATACAGTAATGTAAATACTGAGTATGGTTATTATCTAACACTAACAAAGAATATTCAGAGTCTTCTTAAAATATTGTAACCTTTGAGGGATAAATGGTGAACATGATGGTAAAGCTAAGAATTCATCAACTTTCCATCTCCTGTAATACCTATTTACACCTATTAATACCTATTTATATTATATTAGTCAAGCACATGGGGTTTCATTATCTTCCATGTAAAAGATAAACTCTCATTATGAAATAGGCAGCAATTAAAATACACATTTACTGCTTAAGAAAATGTAACTGGACCTTGATATAGACTTATTTTACATCACATCAGACTCAAGTGCTTTTATCAGGAAAATTCCACACTATTGGATTAGAATAACAATATTTAAGTATAAGGTAGGGGAATATTTGTAAAGAATGAGTTCATAAAAACATACTACCCAGCCCTTTTTAAAAAAAAAGATTTATTTATTATGCATATAGCATTCTGCCTGCATGTATGTCTGCAGTACAGAAGAAGGCACCAGATTTCATTACAGATGGTTTTAAGCCACCATGTGATTGCTGGGCATTGAACTCAAGACTTCTGGAAGACCAGACTGTAGTCTTAACCTCTAGAAAGAACCCAGATATCCTTCAACAGAGGAATGGATACAGAAAATGTGGAATATTTACACAATGGAGTACTACCCAGCTATTAAAAAGGATGAATTCAGAAATTCTTAGGCAAATGAATAGAACTAGAAAATATTATCCAATCACAAAAGAACACACATGGTATGCACTCACTGTTAGGTGGATATTAGCCCAAAAGCTCCAAATACCAAAGATACAATTCACACACCATATGAAGCTCAAGAAGAAGAAAGACCAAAGTATGGGTGCTTTGGTCCTTAGAAGGAGAACAAAATACACACAGGAACAAATATGGAGATAAAGTGGAGAGCAGAGACCGAAGGAAAGGCCATCCAGAGACTGTCCCACCTGGAATTCATCCCATATACAGTTACCAAACTCAGACACTATTGTGGATGCCAAGAAGTGCATGCTGAAAGGAGCCTGATATAGATGTCTCCTGAGAGGACCTGCAAGAGCCTTACAAATACAGAAGTAGAAGTTCGCAATCAATCATTGGATTCAGCACGGGGTCCTCAAGAGAGGAGTTAGAGAAAGGACTGAAGGAATTGAAGGTGTTTGCAACCCCATAGGAAGAACAGCAATACCAACCAACCAGACTCCCCCAGAACTCCAAGGGACTAAGCCATCAACAAAGGAGTATATATAGCTGGCTCCAGCTGCATATGTAGCAGAGGATGACCTTGTCAGGCATCAATAGGAGGAGAGGTCCTTGATCCTATGAAAATTAGATAGATGCCCCAGTATAGGGGAATCAAGGGTAGGAAGGTGGGAGTGGATGGGTGGGTGGGTGGGTGGGTGGGTGGGTGGAAGAGCCCTCTAATAGAAGCTGAGGGAGGGAGGATGGGATAGGGAGTTTCTAGGAGGGGGGAAACCAGGAAAATGGATAACATTTGAAATGTAAATAAAGAGAATATCTAATAAAAAAGAAAAATATAAAAAGACAAAAATAAAAAAACATACTACACAAAAGACCCAACAAGCAGCTGAAAGAATCAGAAGCATATATTTGCACCCAACAAACAGACAGAAGCTGTTGAATTAGGGGAACGCTGGAAGAAGCTGAGGAGGAGGGGAGCGACCCTATAGGAGGACCAACAGTATCAATTAACTTGGACCCCCGAGATCTCTCAGATACTCAGCCACCAACCAGGGAGCATACACCAGCTGATATGAGGCCCCCAACACCTATGTAGCAGAGGACTGCCCGGTCTGGGTTTAGTCAGAGAAGATGCATTAACCCTAAAAAAACTGGATGCCCCAGGCAGTTTAGAGGTCTGGTGGGAGATTCTTGATAGAGACATCCTCATGGAGACAAGGGGCAGGGAGGAGATATGGGATGTGGAGGGTGGACCAGGAGGGGAATAAAATCTGAAGTTTAAAATTAAAAAAAAAAAAACCTTAACAGAATAAAAATCAGTAGAAATCATTCTAGCCTCAACAGATCAAATAAGATAAAGGGTAGAATTTAGATTGCTAGGGTCTTGGTAAGTCTCCTGTCTTGTGTGTGCAATAAGTTACTTTAGGTACCAGTGACTCAAAGCAGTTTGCTAAAGCCATGAAAGAAAGACATAAAGGAAAAAAATCAGTGATCCAGAGAGTTGTCATCACAGCCATGAAAATTCAGGCAACACTCAAAGCTAAAGAAAGGACAGAAAAGCCAAAATAACAAACTAACACACACACAAATACAGGAAGAAGAAAATACAGGACCATAGGAGACCAGAGGTAGTGAACTGGGAAATTCATTTCAGAACTAAGGTTTGGCTTAAGGTTCCCTTGCATATGGTTTCTGACAGCTGATAGATGAAGTTATTAGTTTGGAATTTGTAGAGAATCAGATTTCTGACTTCACCTAGAATCCTGATCATCACAACATGTACACCATTTTCCAATAAGAATAAATTCAAACAGTGAGGACAGGATTAACACTTCATTGGTCAAAGCACCTTGGTCAGTCCCAAAAATATTCTAATTCAGGTGTACAATATAGGCAAAGAATACAATACAATGGATTACAGTCTGTAAACACCGGTGAAATGAAAAGTAAGAAACATATCATCATAAAAGTAAAAAAAAAAAAAAAGCACTAAAAAGGTAATAACTTTCCCACTTTAAAGTTTAAGAAACAGGAAAGTAATGTTTGCAGTGTTTGCCCTTTAGGGGCACTTGGGTTTTGATGCTTCACTGGTGGTTGTCTGAATCTCCTCCCTCCTTCCCTCCCTCCCTCCCTCCCTCTCTTCCTTCCTTCTTTTCTTCACTCATTCCATCCTATACTATGGCATAGAATGGTTATAAATGCATGTTTAATACAGTATTGTCATTTCGTATGGTGTACAAGGCATAATGACCAAATAGAGACAAAGAGTTACATCTCTTCAAATATAATTTACAAGTTTTCTTCCTCTGCCAATTCCTCCTATGCATTATATTTAAAAGTAAAACATATACTTGTGAAATTTTAAATATTAAATTATTAAATAATAGAGGATCAAGTGGGCAATTTCACCATCTTAATTTACATTTCTAATGTTGAATAGTTCAATTCCCTTTGTGATTGTAGGACAATCTGCCCATGTTTTGTCTTTTGGTTTGGTTAAAGAAGCATGTCTGCTCAATGTATTTTTTCTTTATGTATGCTCATTGTTTGACTCCCCTTTCTTTTCACACAGCTATATTTATTCTTCAAATCTCAATTTAAATCTTTTTAAGAATTTTGTCAATTGTCTGGTCAAATTCATTTATTTTTTTCTTTTGTTTGTTCCACAAAGCAGGATATTTTGACTTTAACAATGTGTTAAATCTGTTTATTTCCCTGGTAGAATATAAATTTATGATAGAGTGATAGAACGCTTTTCTTGCTTATTGTTTTCACTGAAGCATAATGTGACTATTTCACATAAAACAAGAATTATATATTATGGAGTAAATTTCTATAGAGAAAAGTAACAGTTTATTAATTCTGAAAGGTAATATTTTATAACAAATAAAAGCAATTGTCAATTAAATAGATCCTCTAATGCAGTAATTCTTGAACCCCTGTGGTTAAAGAAGTCTCTTAAGACCACTGGAAAAAGACAGATATTTACTTTACAATTCATAATAGTAACAAAATTACAGTTATGAAGTATCAACAAAGTAATTGTATGGTTGAGGACCACTATAACATGAAGAACTATATTAAAGAACTAAAGCATTGGGCTGGCGAGATGGCTCAGTGAGTAAGAGCACTGACTGCTCTTCCAAAGGTCCTGAGTTCAGAACCCAGCAACCATATGGTGACTCACAACCATCTGTAATGAGATCTGATGCCCTCTTCTGGTGCGTCTGAAGATAGCTACAGTGAGTTATTCTGGAGCGAACTAACGGGGTGGAGCGAGTGGGGCCGGCAGAGGTCCTGAGTTCAATTCCCAGCAGCCACACACATGATGGCTCATGGCCATCTGTACAGCTACAGTGTACTCATACACATAAAATAAATAAAACAAATCTTAAAAAACAAAGAACTGTAGCATTAGGAAGTTTGAGATTCACTGTTCTAGTGTAACTTCACACTTATCTTCTCAACACTGTATTAACTAAAACTTCCTTAAGCATTTAATCCTTAGAGTGCTTGAAATTAGGGCTAAGATTTTTTTAATTTAATGTGTCATTCAGTAAACCAAGATCTATCCCAAGATCTATATTTTCTCTAAACATTTAAAATCTAAGTCATGCAGAAATAATTCTTCTGTGAAATCACTAATGTCATGATAAGAACTGTGGGCTGCACTACCACATTTGCCTTCTCTAGGCTGCAGACCTGGCAACAGAGTGAGGTTATAATCCAAAGCCTCTGCAGCTGCCTTCAGGCTCCATCACATTTTCTGACCTTCCATTTTTCCAATGTACCCAGAGGCAAATAATTTTCTCTTGCTATCAGAAAGGACACCGAGGTCAGAACACCTAATTCCCTCATAGCACAAGTGACATACAGCTCTTGTCTTTAAAATTCAGTTGTATAAACACCACAGGATTAATATCCTCAAGACAAAAGCTCCTGTCTTCTTCTTAGCTGTCAATATTGTACACATTTCTATATTCACATTTAACCAGTATATAAACTAAGTTCATTCCATCATGCTCAGTATCAGATGCCGAGAAACATCCAAGAAGAATTCACATCCTCATCCAGCCCCAAACCAAAGTGCATTCATTGACTCTCTGGGTGCAGGAAAATTCTTTTCTGTGCCCTTTGGTCATATCTCTTCATTATAACCTGAGTTTTTATTCCAAAAACTAACAGATCTTAAAGCCTCTGTTTCTCCACATTGTCCGTTCTACAACTGTTTTCCTGTCTTCACGTTTCAAAGAGCTGTTAACCCCCTATGTAGTGAGAGACACATGTGATACTCCAGGTTTCAGAACTCCATTTAGAAAATTGATGCTTGACCTACCTCTATTTATTGGCGTGTGCTATCTGTTTTCTCCCTTGAGCACAATTAAAATCAACAACATAATGTTCTCCTATGGACAATACTTGTCCAATATCAGGAGCTCAGGAGAAGTGAACTATAACCCTCAGTTCTTAGACTACAAATTCTACATTTCTTCCATTTTATGCAAGAATGTGTGCCATTTTTTCCTCACCAACAGCCTTGAGAATCCTGTACTTTCTCACAAGCTGTTACAAAATTATACTAAAGAATAACCAGGGTTAGAGAGTTAAAGAAAAGTATATTTTTCATTGAAAATATAATTGAACCATTACCAGGAAACCAGAGCTATGACTTTTAAACTTATTTATCTTTGTTCTGGTGTATTTGTGCACTAAAGAATTTACTCAAAGCCTTAACAATTGCCACAGTTACCTTTTAAATGTAAACAGAAAATGTCAGCAGTTCACATAATTAAAAACAAATTTTAAAATGTTTCCCTAATAAGAGAGCATTTTATTATTCTCTTTAGAATCATAGAAGATAAATGGTAAGTGGGGGAAGCTACCTAGGAGGAGAGGAAATGAGGCAAGCATACTGTCTGATGAGCTGTTCTCTCATTTTTCTCCTGGTAGATTTTATTTATGATCATCATTAACATATTTTGGATAGAGGTGTTGCAAAAGAAACTGAGGGAAAACGAACTCTTTAGTAAAAAAATAAAACAGGCAGTTTATGATTTATCATTTATTACTATTTACCTGTCAGGGACAAAGTTAAAATATTTATTTTTATATACATATAAATATACCTTCCTAAAGCTTCCCTTTGGAATATTAGAGAATTCCCTCCTTGGCTGAAGGATGGGCTTCCCCTCTGACTATACCAGGTTACGTAATAAATACGCTAATTTATTTAACTGCTTCCAGTAGTGAATTGTGTCCACTTGGGAAACTGTACATCGTCTTCAAATCCAGATTTCAGCAGGGGATTAAACATCGCAGTTTTCTAGATTGTGTAAGCCAATCTGGAGTGTTTCATTTTTGTGGAAATTGCTTTAACTTCCCAGAGATGATACAATACTTAATATGTTATTAGTCAACTATTCCTACTTTGTCAGAGGGTTCATTCACTTTCATATAAACTTTGTCTTAATAAAATTCACCATTGTTTCATACACATGAAACAATGTGTATGAAAAACATTGTTCATATTTGTTCCTCTGTTTGAAATAATCTGCAGCATTCCAAGATGAGACTCAAAAAGTCCACAATGTTTTCTTACAGGGCACAGACTTCTCCGAAATACTTCAGAAGATGCTTGTCTAATGGTTGTAATTTTAAATCACAATTTTCTACTTGCATTTAATTTTGATATATTTGAGACTGGGTTCTCAAATTAGCCTTTAGAACTTAAGTAAATATTATATAATATTTTCCTGAACTGGGGACTAATGTACAACAAACATTGTATATCATAACTAGTAAATAAGTAGATCAATACAGGCTTAAGAAGAAATGCATTATTAATTCATTCAATAAGTAAGTACACATAGACACTATATAATCTGAATGAAGGCTATCTATACAGAATTTAAGAAGCAGATGTTGTGTTGATCTGTATTTGAGTTTCTACTTAAAACATGCATCTATTATAATGTGAGGGTCAGCAGATTACTCTACTAGAGCAAATGTAATCAAACAGTATTGTTAATTATATTCTTGAAGTCTTTTTACGTTAGTTTGCAACCAGAGGCAGCAACGACATTTGTGGACTTGGTCATGAAATCTCACCAGGAGAGAGAGGTTAGATTGTGAGTTTCGGTTCTAGAGTTGAGTATGTATTTATTAAACAAATGACCTATGATAAGTCACTCTATCTCCTCATATATTGTTGTCTTCTCCATAAATAGAAAAATAGAATAAACATACACTTCAAGAGCTGCATACAGCTTCCATATGTTTATGAAACTGAAGTAAATTTTTTGAGAAATACTCAAGATATGGTAACATTTTTATAAATGCAGCTATTACATCTATTTTTCAATAAATTAAAGATTTATAAAAATCATCCTATAATTTATAATTCATAATAGAGTTTTGGTATGCATGTCATCTTATGTACTTTACATACACACACACACAGACACACACACACATACACACACACACACTGTACTTACTGAACTTGGTTGTCATAGATTATATCAAAAATAAATAAAGATTGTCTCCCTTTAAGACACAAAACTCTGCCACCATCTTCTCATGGAACCCCTTTGGGTCCTGCATAACATTCTCATTCGATTGACTTATTCTCAGAATAATTCTGCCTTGGTTAATAGCAGATTCTCAGGTAATATGATATGAAGAAGTAGAAGTAGAGAGGGTTACAGAGATTTTATACATAATGTCATCTTTTTATCTATTATTTCTCTTAAAGTTATAGTTATAAATTATAATGAGCTAACAATTACAAGGGTTACAGTTTCAAAATGTTACTCCTGGAGTGTCAATTAAATTTCATTTCTAAATTATATTAGGGAATCATTACAGGTCAATTTGCCAGTTTGCAAACAGGGCCCATATATTATCACCAAGTAAGTTTTCTTAATTCTCTGTGATTCTAAATCAAATGTCAGGCTCTATGCCTCTTCTTTTAAAAAAAAAATTAGTTCTTTCATTTACAACTGTCATCTGAGAGTGAAAAATGAGAAATTTCAGCAGAAATGAGATAATTAGAGAATAGTAAGTCCCCCGGGGTGATATCCAAAGAGATTCTACTACATACATTTCTAGTTTCCTTTCCTCTCAATTCAATTCAAGGGCATAAGGATATTCAGAATTAAATTAACTTGGAATGATAAAGTCAACCTTCAATAAAAGTGACAGATTAGTGATCTTTACAATGTTCTTTCTACTCTCCAAATCATATTTTCTGTTGCTCCTAAAATCTCCTGAGTCCAACATAATTATGTACAATATGTACAAATTGGCAAGTGCTAAATCCAGGCAGAAGTAAAGTGTGCCTACTCACTTTACACAAGATAACCCACTTAGAGTGTGCGAGGAGCACCTATGATGGATGGCCACCTTAGGAAAGTTTACTAATTTGGAGGTGTGGTGTTATACTCACAGGTAGATTTTGTGTCAAAGTACTAAGAAAACATGCAAAAAAATATTTGGGATATACAGACAGTTTCAAAGCTTATCAAAAAAATGATGATATCAATGAGCTCCCAAGAAGAACCTATGTTTGACTATTTTACATGCATGTATATGTAGGATGTCTTATAAGTAACAAGAGAAAAGACTGGAATTCTGAACCATTTCTGGAAGATTCACATAAGCCAGTTGGATGCATTTTATTCAATTCCACATTGAAAATGATACCTTTGTTCCTTGACATGTGTATTTGTACTAATATTTTTGTCACAGAAATGTGAAATAATTTTATCTTCAACTGGACTTTCAGATTAAAATTTAAGTTTTTAAAACCTATTTTTGTGCATATATGTGTGTGAAAGAGAAAGAGAGAAATACACACACACACTCACATACCCCCCCCCCACACACACACACATGACGGAGTGACAGAGAGAGACAGAGAGGGGCGGGCATCAGCCGTTAGACCGGAAGAGTCATCATCTTCTGCCACCTTCCAGGATCCTCCATGATCAAACTTATGTCCTCAGGTCCACATAGGACAAATGCCTTCTGCTTATTGGATCTATCCAGTGCCCTCACAAAAAATGTAAAATTTAACTCTACAGTTACCTAATTAATACTTTTCAAAAAAAGTTGTGATTAATCTACATAGTCACATTGTTATATATTTGTGTTTTAATGACAGCAGCTATAACTTCAGCAAACTAGAATTTTAAGTTGCCTGTGGTAATTTTTAACACTCAGCATTGACTTTGATTTGCATATTTTCATATTCTAACTTCTTCATATTCTATTTAAAATGGCCTTTGTTGAGCCCATTCATCTTTTCGCCTTAGATTATATACAAAGCTTTAGAAGATCTCCAGCTTATTTTGATGTTTGGGAATTCTTAGATCTATACTAGAAACTGAATAACGATGACAAAACTTTGGCACAAAAACCTCCTTTTGAGAATGTTTCTGGATAGTTATAACTGAATAGTTCAGGAATCACTGTCTTTAGGGTAGAAATATTTGTATATATTGTTAAATATTAATTTATCTTACATTCTAGTGAGATATCAACTACCGTGAGAATTTTAGTTGCTAATTCATATCATAATCCTGACTGTGAAGTACTTAAAAAGTAGGTGAGTCAAAGGCTATTTAAGGAGAATTAAGAACTATCCTGTCAGTTACACTGAGTATGATGCATGTTGTTTGAGAGTTTATGGAAAACACACTGAAAGATAGTGTGATTTCTCTGTACAATTAAATAGGAAATAAAAAATTAAAACATTCTCCTTCTTTCTGTCTCTGTATGCCCCCTACTCCCCCCTCACACACACACATACACACACACACACACACACACACACACACACTTTTTGATTTATATGGGTGTTTTGCCTGCCTGTATGCATCTATACCACTTATATTACTAGTGTTTCCAGGACCAAAGACAATTGTGAGTCTCTATGAGTTCTGAATCAAATACAAGTCCTCTGGGAGCAGTCAGTGCTGTAACCACCGAACCATCTCTCCATCTTCGCCTGCTATTTATTAAGAACATCCACGTTGGAGTAACACTGTTCTATATTAAACATTATTCTAGGCATTGATTACAGTGCTGTAAATATAGCTATCTTTCCAACGCTGTAAGTACAGATAACCTGCTCCCTAGCCCCAAAGCTCTCCCCTAACCATAAGACTTCAATAACCCTTGTCTGCTTTTCCACACAATGAGTACATCTTTTACAAATTTTAACACCAGTGCATGTGTTTCAGAGTGTTTTCTCTTTTGTGTGCCTTATAACAATGCTAAGAAGGAACTACTCCATTAAAATTGACTTGAGGAATTGGATTCCACATGTGGTGCATTTTCAATAAAAGACTTCCCATAAAAAATAGCACTTCCTATTCTCTGCCAGAAATAACCTACACTACCTACTGGAAGAAAAGACAAAGCAGCGTGTTTTCAGCTCAGAAAATTCAAAAGTTTACAGTAATGTCCTATATGTAATGTATTCTGTATTTATTACACAGTCATCAAATCAAGAAAATAGCACATATTCATTTTGAGCATTTACCAAGGTGTATCTCTGGTTTTTCTGAAGATTCCTTTCAGCTTCACTTATTGATTTAACTCTCCTTCTGAATTGCTAAAACTGGTGAAACATTTGTCTCTTCTTAATCTGAAAGTACCTGAGTGTCAGAGAAGATGTTTTACAAAGCAATATTTACGTCGCCTAAGATTAAATATCATTTGATACTTCATAGTCATTGCAGTGTGCGTATATAAAATCTTTGAAAATATTAAGAGAATTGCATAACTTTTGATAGAATTTGTTGTGTTCTAAAAATGCATTTCCACAAAATTGAAGTCCATATTTGTTTGTTTGTGTTATGTGTGTGTTACATGCTTGTATTTGTGGAGTTTTGTGGATTTATTAGTTGGATTTGCAGAGCCGTATGACTCACTGCTCAGTCTGAAAAGTCAAATTGATGAACTACAGGAACGCTAAGACTGGGATTGTCAGTTTTATTCTCAACTAATCACAATTTCAAATCACCTTGAAGAGTCTAAATGAAGGCTGTCTGGATCCAGTCTTGACACACTTGATCTAGGGCATGTCTAGGGGAGATTAGTTTAATTCCACTAAGTGATGTGAGAAAGCCTGCCCACTATCGCTAGCACCATTCCCTAGGAAGAGACTCCTGAACTTCTTTTTGTATTGGCTATTTTATTTATTTACATTTCAAATTTTATCCCCTTTCCCAGTTCCCCCCGGGGAACCCTCTATCCTATCCCTCCTCCCCAGCTTCTATGACGAAGCAGCTGAGTACAGTTATGTATGCATTCATCTCTCTGTGCTTGACGGTGGTTATAACGGGCTGTTTCAAATTACTGTCACTGTGAGCTTAAAGCGCCATCTTTGCCCTAAGCTGCTTTGTTTGGGGTATTTTATTACAGGAACAGGAAACAAGACTAATATAATCTCTGTCTGCCACAATAAGGTGAAAAGTGAAAGGGAAAGGTAGCTTCCCTTTGCTTTCCTCATGAATGTGCATGTCCTCATACACAACCATCCAAATACGCACACGTGCGCACACGCGTGTACCTATTAAGTGTGTAATAGTTTGAATAAGAAATGCCCTCCATAGGCTCATATATTTGAACCTGTGTTCCCAGTGATGGTGCTGTTTCAGAAGGTTAGAAAACTTTTGGAATGTGGAGCCTTGCTGGTATACACATCAGTGATTTCTGGATTTGGGGGTTTAGTGTCTTCTCCCTTTTGCTCACTCTTTACTGACTGCATGTGGTTAGAGATGAGCTCTCTCGGCTTCCTGCTCCACCTACCTGATGCCGTGCCTCTGACACTTTCTTTTATAAGCTGACTTTGGTCATGCATTTTTTTATTATCACAGCAAAAATACTTTTGCTTTTCCTCCTCTAATTCTATTCTTATCTAGTTTTCTCTATGCATATGTGTAGGAATCTCTGGAAGTACTTGTGTGTGTGAATGACACATGTATGCTTGTGTGAGTCATGTAATTATGTAGCACTCTATTATTTTTACACTAGTAGTATTTTGGCTAACTGGTTATTTTTTTCAGAAAAGTTTTATCATAACATAACTCTACTAATCATTTGCTATTTAACAGAAGTTAAATAAGTTAAATAAGTTAATAAAATATCAAGTTACCTACTTGTAAGGCCACATTAATGGATGTTGTAGTAGTTCAGTAGTTAAGAGTGTTTGTTACATTTTCTAAAGACACTAGTTATGTTTCCAGTAACCACATATGGTGCACAAAACTGCCTATAACTCAGGATACTGAAGATCTGAAACTGTCTTCAGACATCTTAAAACATCTATATACAGTATACCATGTGCAGACACACACACACACACACCATAAACATACAAACCATATATACATACACACCATTCATACTACACACATATCACACACACACCGCACATAGTACACAAACCATACATACACATCATACACACATACTGTACACACACACACACACACACATCATACACACACCATATATACATATACTATACACACAGAACATACACACACAAACCATACATATACTACATACACACACAAACACATGTAGCACACATGCATGCACATACACACACACACACACACACACACACACCATACACATAGGTATAGTAAGTAGACCATCTGAATTATAAATACTAGGTTTTTATAGCATTTATCCTCCATTCTTTCATATACAACTATAACTATAAAACTAAACCCATCCTCCCTTATTTCAGGAATGTTTATAGTTTTTACACTAAAAAAATTACTTATTTGTTTTCATTCAGTTCATAATGATAGTCTGCAAATATCTATGAATAGCCCTAAGTACTGGAAGAGAGAGGATGGTCAGGTAAGAGAGGATGCTTTCTGCTCATGTAGGATTCAGCTTTGGAAAGTACCCTGCCAACCCTGAATCTAAAACAAGAAATTAACAACATTCTCAAGATAAAAGCAGCTATTGCTAACTTGCTCCTTTTTATATTTTGTTGGACAAGGGGGCTTCAAAGTGAAATGAAGCCCTGTTAATGCCACTGAAACTATTTTATTTACCATAAACACTTAGAAGTAGATAAAACTTGTCAGGGGTTTGTGTAGTTACTATATTGTTCTTTTTTACATAGCCAATGCTGCTTTTCATATACAAGCAAAAACATGAAAATAAAAAATTGCATTGCCTTTAAATAGTTCTCATATTTATATGTCCTCATATATTCTAAGATAAAATAAGAATGAATACAATGAGGATATCAAAACTACAGACTTGTTAAGTAGCCGTATTTAAGTATAGCTATCACTGTATGTCTTTGAAGTAAAAGACATAGATCCTCAGTGAAATTAGGAACATTACTAACTCTCTGTGTGCCTAACTATGCAATTATGAAAATCACCAGAATAACGGAGTATAAAGACGCTGAAATCTGGAAGAATCTTTATAAATCAAACAATTCACTTCCTTTATTTCATCAGTTTGAGAAGTCAAGTTTGAAAAAAGTTTACTGATTAATAAAAAGCTTTAGCAGTTTCAAAAGATCAGAAAATGACCGCCATTTAAATGTATTAAAATCAAAACAACCCGTGGTATCTCAGTGATCAACAAGCCCAATGAGCAGCATCAATAATGCAGGCTTCAGAACGGTCACGAGTTGGTGTAACTCTCACTTCTGTTCTGAGTGTATTTCAAGAATTGCACAACAAGGAAATGTGCGTAAAGTGCATGAGTTTACCTGCCTAATGCAATCTAGTGAAGTGAAATGTGAGGACTTCGGGGGCATCCATAAATGTCATGGTAAGTAGAGTTAGGATACAGATTAGGAACAATTGAACCAGTTAGAAAAGCTAATGGAAAGGTCATGCGACTCACCAACATGACACTTTCAATTTTCCTGACATTTCCTCTGGAGACATGAAGTTCACAGCCTCCAGAGGAACATTTAGGCTCTACCTCAAATCACTAGAAGACATTCTTTTTCGTTTCAGTCCATAGTCAATTAATAAGACAAATGATTGTTTAAAAAGATTCTAAGAAGCAGAACAGACGATTGAGAAAAATGCCGTTGCTTACTCTGGAGGTCTACTACAACAGGAGGTCCAGGATGTTGGACAGATAAATTCTGAGTGAAAACACCAAAGACTGAAGGAGACAGGCTAACTACTGAAACATTGGATTATCTGAGATATTGAGCAAAAGAAAGTACATGAAAACTGTAGACTCAAGGTACAGGCATAGTGTGGTCATTCTGTCTGCTTATACATCCAAGGAAAAAGACTTAATTTCTCTATCTTTTATTTTTATTTTCTATAAACAAATTATATATGCATTTCAGGGCAACACACTTAAAATGATAACATAAGTAAAACTTCATGTTACATGTTTGCTGTGTTTGTAAATGTTGAAAAGCATAACCTAGAATACAGGATACAAATAATTTGACCAAAATGAATAATTAAAACAAAGTAAACATAACACTCATGCTTATGTTTAAAAATTCTAAATGAAAAAAATATTTTCTTAAAATAATTAGTATCAAACATGAGATACAAAATCACTCTTGTCAATATTAAATCTTTTTTTTTT
>NW_022196915.1:91647415-91660655 GCF_008632895.1 Mastomys coucha | reverse complement strand
GTGTAGCCCTGGTTGTCCTGGAACTCACTCTGTAGACCAGGCTGGCCTCCAACTCAGAAATCCACCTGTCTCTGCCTCCTGAGTGCTGGGATTAAAGGCGTGCGCCACCACTACCTGGCACAATATTAAATCTTAATGTCTTATTTTTATAATTTGGCTAGATAATACACATACTGGGTGGTATTTTTTGAAAATAAAAAGTTCGCATTTTGCATTTAGCAAGGACAATTCTGTTATCTATGAACAGAGAGAACATTGCAAATAAAGACTAGACTGAAGTCTTTGCAGAAGACCGCCTTCATATTTCCAAACTAGGGCATGAATAGTTAGCATCCATGTTTATATCAAATTGCTCTTCCATTAAATCAATTTGGAAGAGCTAGAAAATGTCTCCTGTCTGTGTGAGGGCATGTGAGAGTTCAATATCTCAGGCCCAAACTACTTAATTTGGGGCAACAGTCTCCAGCATGCCTGCTTTAACTGAATAAGCTTGATTAATGTAATAAATAAATTCTTGCAATTCCCTCTGAATCACTAAGTTTCCCGTTTGTTTACTTTCCACGGGACTGAGCAATTTTAGTGATGTATTTTACTCAACAAAGGAAAGGAAATGGTTCCCTTGTTAGTGAGCTCCGTTGTTTCTCTGCTCTTTACAGACCTCAGGTGTTTATCACACTGTGAAAGCCTCTGCCACAATCCTTACTGGTGATAAGTGTACTGGTGCGGTCTCACCATTAAATTACCTATACTTCATACTTTCTTTATATACATTTTAGCTGTTATGGGGAAACAAAGAACCTATAACATCTCCTATAAAAACAAAATCTATGTAAGACAGAATATCAAAACAAGGAAGTGACAGCAGCCCTTGTTTGGGGAAGCTAGAAAAACTGTCCAACCCTAAGATAATCCAAGTGGAAAAAGAAAAGTTTCTCAGTCAGTGAATTCAGAATGTCATTCTGAAGAGATAAAAGGGAGCCTTTATCTTAGTACAAGAGAGCAGAGAGGGAGGGATGATGGCATTTGGGAGAGTTCACAGTGGATGCTGCAGAGGGTCCCTCTGTTCACAGTGGATGCTGCAGAGGGTCCCTCTGTTCACAGTGGATGCTGCAGAGGGTCCCTCTGTTCACAGTGGATGCTGCAGAGGGTCCCTCTGTTCACAGTGGATGCTGCAGAGGGTCCCTCTGTTCACAGTGGATGCTGCAGAGGGTCCCTCTGTTCACAGTGGATGCTGCAGAGGGTCCCTCTGTTCACAGTGGATGCTGCAGAGGGTCCCTCTGTTGAGTGGCATGAGTACTGACATCAGGAAGGGGAACTGTCCTCCGGAAAGCTGTTCTACCCTATCCCTGGAAATTTCTAGGTGTCTATTTTCACCACTCTGCTGCAAGTAAGAAGGACTAAACAATAGAATGTCAAGCAGTATATACTAGGAGATCTGGCATACACTATCACAGATGCTTGAACTGTTTCTCGGACCACCGCAACTGCAACAAGTTAGGTGTGGATCTATAGGCACTGTCTGGATGGGATGCCTTCACTAACATGTGTAAATATATATCTTAATATTTGTACAGTCACTTTCTCACTGTATTTACTAATTGCAACATATGCTACACAAACTGATTCTGTTTTAGATGTAGGAAGGAAACTCTATTCAACTAGCGAGCACAGCTTACGTAGTGAAGATGATTATTACAAAGGAAAATTTTATATTTAGAATACTACTCTGCCATCTACAGGCAAACTAAGAATGCGACATCAAATTGAAGAAAATATTAAACTAGAACAACTTTTTAGATTTGGAAAACTATGGTAAATAAGTCGTCTTTAGACAACATGGTGAGATTTCCCACTGAGACTGTTAATGTAGATAGTGGAAGTAATAATTACAAACAAATTACAAAAATGAACTGGTACATTGACATCAAAGAACAAAGATTAAGTATGTACATATTAATCTTTACTTTTATCAAGAAAGCAATAATTAATCTTCCAAAATGTACCTAGACAATTCAGTAGATTATCTCCTTTTTTCTTTCTTTGCCTGCCACTCAAAAGTTAGGACACAAGACCTCATTGTTGGTGTCTTTCAATTTCCAATTGGCAAGCCTTTAAGCTCACTGCCACTCTGCAAATGCTCTTGTTCATACATTAAGAGCAAAGGGCTATGTAATTTTATTTTTTAAAATAAAAATTTTCTAATGATGGTTCTTAAATGCCTTAACCTGCCTTGTTGCCCACTGCTTATAAGAAGTAGTAAAAAAAGAAAGGATACAGAAAAGTGGACCTGTTTTGAAAGGTTCTTTGGAGCAATTCCAATCTGTGTTGTTTGGAAATTGGGTGCTCAGTTCACCCGTGAACACCAGCAGCTCAATACACTTTCAAACACTTCACGCATACACCAGCAGTCCAGTTCAGTAGAGTCAGGACAGCCGATACAAGTGAGCAGCACTAGCTAGCAGAGACAGGCAGGCAGGCCTCAGCCTCAGAACGAGTCAGTACCAGGGACCAGCAGGAACACCAGGAGAGGTTTTTGGCTGTGCCTCTCTCAGCAAAGCAAAGATCAGCAAATATGCAAGAGCAGCAAGTGTTACACAGGTAGCTCTGTAAGCAAGTCAAGCTCAGCCTCTGTCACTGTCCAAGGAGTCCTTTTTATACTTCCTTCACTTGTCCTCTATCTGTCTTGCCTCAGCATGTGCATCTGTCTCAGTGGATATCACTCTGCCAATCAACCCAAGTCCAAGGAAGCAGCGACAAACTGCAGCACACCACCAGAAGATCTTTGGTGCATTTCTCTCTAGAGTCCCAACAAATGGAGCTCAACTACACAATGGAAAGTGGACCAATATCTACGTGATGTTAACAAAGAATCTTTCATCACGTGTCCTTTTACGTGCTTGCTTTAGCAGAACATCCTTTCACCTGTGTCTGCTTCATTGAAACATTCCTTCATGTGTTTGCTAGAGCAAAACACTATTGAACCAACCTTCCAAAGAACCCTTAAGTTTCCACTTCAGAGCTGTGTGCTCTTAGCATGCTTTGCTGGAATGTTTATTCTTTTAGATTATTTCTAAATTGCTATTACTGTTTTCTTTAATGGAGTAAAAGGGATATTCACTAAAATACTTTTGAACTAGTTTATACTACTTAGTGTAAATGATGAGTTTATACTAAATTATACACGTATTGATGAATAATGCAACTATAGATTTTGATTGTCTCATTGACTTTTGCTGATTTTTGGGTCATGGACACTCGCTGTTTCTTTTCAGCTCACCATAGTCTATCTGGCAATCCAGTGTGTACCTTCAGCAGGAAACTGGGACAGTACATGAAAGAACTCCCACTTGCTCAGTTGTTTCTATGAGGACAAGAATATACTCAGCATGTCGAACTGAATTTCCGCTGTCCTTCAATTTTTAATTACTATCCTCTTCCTCTGATATATTATTTAATAAGTTTTGGGCATTGCCCCACTGCTTCACTCCTGTTTCACTCCAGATGTGCTAGAACATCTTCCTCTTAATTGAATACACAATAAGTAATAGTTAAAGCAGAGTTCATATATGCTGTCTTTTTAAAAACTTTATGTCCACATTGATATTTTGTATTGATCATTTTGTAGATAGAAACTAATCCAGTAAAGATCTCACAGGAAGTGTGAACCATGGAGTTGATTACACTGATTCGATATTTTTTTTTTATTGAATGGTAAAACAGATTAAAACTCAACTCTAGAGAAATCTTCATGCTTATAAGAGAAATATCCATAAATAAGATAAAGCACATACTCTACAAGCAGCACCTGCCAAGTCATTGCACCGATTATCAGAAGCCACCAGCAACAGGAGCCTCTGAATGCTCTGTGATTCTTCTCACATGAGGAAAAGACACGGCTCTGTATTTTTACCTCCACAAGACGGCTACATTTTACCATTTCTTCACTGTAAACTACCTTTTAAAATACAAAATCAAACACAAATATACAACATTGTAAACTTCAAATAGGTAGCTTACTGAAATAATATTTTTTAAACACAAGCCAGACAAAAACTCAAAATGTACTACTAACTCAGAAGCAGAGGAGGACCTGCACTTGCTCAGATTCCATCAAAGCCACATTTCCCTGAAGATTAGCATTGTCAGGTTAGAATTTCCTTTCATAGTAGGGTGATGTGACTATCCTTCAAATGTCCTTTTATTTCTTTATAATAATCTTCTTTTACTCTTCAAAAGTGTATATAAATATATATATATAAACTTTTATACATATATTTAAACTTTTTAAGAGTAATATATATAAGTAGATATGAATATATATATTCATATCCATCCATGACCTCCTCTCTGTAGCTTCCCTTTCCCCAGTGACCATTTCCTGCCCAAGTTTATATGTTCTGTTGTTGTTGTTGATGATGATGATGATGATCTCTTTAATCTGATTAATGCAGATGGTTGTGTAGCCATCTACTGAGGCATGAACAACCTACCATCACACTTGAAAAATAAATGGCTCTCCCTATCTATGCTGCCATGAACTGCCAATAGCTACTCTAATAATAGTGGGCCCTCCAGTCTCCTCTTCCTTCTGTGCTGGAAGTTTGGGTGACTGATCTTGTACACATCTCCTGCAGATAAGTTCAGCTACTGTGAGTTGTTAGGTTGATAGAAAAAAAGAAAGAAAGAAAGGAAGAAAAGAAGGAAGTTAGGGAAGGAGGGAGGGAGGGAAGGAGGGAGGGAGGAAGGAAGGAAGGAAGGAAGGAAGGAAGGAAGGAAAGAAGGAAGGAAGGGAGGGAGGGATGAAGGAAGGGAGGGAGGAAGGAAGGAAGAAAGAATGGGTGGTGGTAGAAGCCTCCCTTTCAACCTAGCACTCTGAGGCAGAGACAGACAGATCTATGTGTTTGATGCCAGCCTGATCTGCATAATGAGTTTCAGAATATCCAGGGTTATGTAGTGAGATCCTGCCTTGGAAATTAACAATATACACTAACCCGCACAGACACCTAGGCATTTTAAACAAACAGTAGAAGCAAGGACCTTTATGGCTGGCGTCTTGTCCTTCTTTCTTGACATAGATTATAGAGTCCTCGTAAACTTCATGCTAAAATGGAAAGCACTGCCTTCATCTTGAAGAGCAATAGGCAGACGATCTGGACCCAGGGCCAACTCTGTCAAGTTCTTTCAATTAGTTGCCATTATTTTGTGTCCGTATTAAACCAAACTTCTGTACAGCTGTCTGTTATTCGACAAATCTAACATCAAAACTCTCACAGGGTTCTCTGCTTCTTTAAGCCTTCATTTGTGAAGCCTCCCATTTCAAATAAAATTTATATTGAACATATTTTAGTTCTTTTCACTTTTTAATCTGCCATAGGTTATAGTATGTTATAGGTGTCTCAGTGATGTTCTTGGATAGTTAGGAAAGGGGTTACTTTTCTCCTCCAGGAATGCAAATATATTTCTTTGATGAGACATTGAACAATTATGACGTTCATTTAACAGCAAGAACAAACAGAAATATACTGTTTATATACATAACAACTTGGATTAATCTTCAAAGCATTACATTGAATGACTAAAAGCTCCGTTTCAAAACCTACTTATTTGACTTACACTATATTTTAAAAATAGTAAAGTTACTGATAAGAAAAAGCTGTTAGTTGTTCGCAATAATTAAGGAATAAGGGGGTGGAAATTTGAAAAGAATAGTATGAGAACTCCATTTTCTCTACAAATATTTTCCTAATTTGTTTAAATAACATTGAATCCTTTAAAATGAACACATATTCAATATTTCCCCTGCTGTGGTGTGATTTTATATTTTTTAACTCCCTCAGGCACAATTTGATATGTTGAATTGTTCTTTACTGGTTTTTTTTTTTTGCATATAAAATCCTGTTATTTTCCTGTTTCCTGTGTGGAATTTTTCTATATGAATGGCATGGGTTTAACTGTTTTGATATCTTTATTGAAGTCTTCAGTGGGTTTTGTAATCATGTCCTTTTTCCATTTTGACTGAAAAGTGGTAATTATTTCTCTCCCTCGGCCTTTTGTATTGGACCAATATTGTAATGCTTTGAGTTGTGATTTCTAGTTTAATTGCAGAAATCTTTACTTAGTTTTCACCTTTGTGCATTATTTAATTCTTTTTAAAATTTTCTGTGGATAATTATCAGGATTATTCTTTATTATCTATTCCCTAATAATGTAGTTCAGGTATGTGTATGTATATGTTCTGAATAGAAAGAGTAAAATATTCTTAACTTTCCAAGAAGTGATAAAGGGGATGGTACCTCACTGATGATGGCTATTTAACATACTCAATACCGTCCATTAAGTACAAATACATTAAAATGGTATGTGGTAATTATTGATGTATTCCAAGTTTTCTGTTATGATAAATAGAGATACTAATGATGAATCGATAAATACTATTAGCTGCACACTTTTATGCTGAGAATATACCTAGAAATGAAATGTTTAAATCACAGAGCTTCATTTGTTCATCTTACACAGATATTGACAAAGACATTTTCAAAGTGCTCATTACGGCTCTTTTCCTGAGCACTGTTCCAAGTCTCTGGCTGTTACACCTTGCCATATCTCTTTGCTGTAGTTGAGATTTCCAAATCCATAACAATATAAGCAGAAAAGATAATACTGTTTCTCTTGTCTCCAAAATTCCTTTCTATTTGATTGGGAGTAAAAGCTTATGCACTTAGTAAAGTAAAGTTTTAATAGTGTTCATTATATTCTTTGATTCTGTATATGTCTTTACAGCTTTTAATGTATAGCTTTCCTTAATTTCCTTATTTCTGAGTCTTCAATTCTATTCCTTTGATCAACCTGTCTGTCACTGTACCAATACCATGCAGTTTATATCACTATTGCTCTGTAGTAAAGCTTGAGGTCAGGGATGGTGATTCCCTCAGCCATTCTTCTGTTGTTAAGAATTGTTTTCTTTATTCTTTATTCTTTTTTTTTTTTTTTTTTTTTTTTTTTTTTTTTTTTTTTTTTGCCTTTCCAGATGAATTTGAGAATTGCATTCTCCATGTCTTTGAAGAATTGTGTTGGAATTTGGATGGGGATTGCACTGAATCTGTAGATTACCTTTGGTCAAATGTCCATTTTTACTATATTAATTTTGCCAATCCATGAGAATGAGAGATCTTTCCATTTTCTAAGATCTTGTTTGATTTCTTTCTGGAAAGACTTGAAGTTATTGTCATAAGATCATTCACTTGTTTGGTTAGTTACCCCAAGATATTTTATATTATTGTAGCTATTGTGAAGGAAGTTGTTTCACTAATTTCTTTCTCAGCCTGTTTATCATTTGTATAAAGGATGGCTACTGATTTACTTTAGTTAATTTTATATCTGGCTACTTTTTAATTTTTTTAAAAAAAATACCTTTTGTCAATATATTCTCATCATGGTTCTCCTCTGCTGACTCACTGAATCCTCCCTAGTTCTCTACCTACCCAAATCTCCCACTTTAGAAAGAAAATCAACGTGAAACAAACAAAAGACACCTAAATAAATAATAATTAAAAATAAAAAACACAGGAAACACATTCTCACATGCACACATACCATAAAAACACAAAATCAAAAAACATGATACATATGCAATAGATCAGTAAGACAAACCCCACCACCACCACCAAACAAAACCAAAATGAGCCGGGCGGTGGTGGCGCACACCTTTAATCCCAGCACTTGGGAGGCAGAGGCAGGCGGATTTCTGAGTTTGAGGCCAGCCTGGTCTACAGAGTGAGTTCCAGGACAGCCAGGGCTAAACAGAGAAACTCTGTCTTGAAAAACAAACAAACAAACAAAAACCAAAACAAGACAATAAAAACAATATGAAATAAAATATCTACAAAAATACCATTGAGTTTGCTTTATGCTGGCCATCTACTGCTGGGCAAGGACCTACCCTGAAGTGTGGTTCTTATGCCCAATGAGACTATGAAAGTAAACACATTTTTCTTTGCAAGCTGATGTCAGCCGCAGACAGCTTCTTGGTTATGGGTGGGAGCCCATGTCTACTTCACTTTCTTGGAATTGGACCCTGCCTAGCTTGAACATAAGAAGATTATGTCCATGGTCGCTGTGAGTTCAGATGTCCATCAGTGTCTAGTAGAAATCCTGTGTATTCTTAAAGAAATATACCCCCTTTGGCTTTTGAAATGTTTCTATCTCCTCTTCATCACTCTCTGAGCACTGAAGAAAGGGGTTTGAACAAACATTCTCTTTAGGACTGAGTGTCCAAAAATCTCTCAGTATCTGCTCATTGTTGAGTTGTGGGAGTCCATGTTCTCATGCAAGACAAAGTGTCTCTAATGATGGCTGAGTGAAGCAGTGCTCTTTGGGTATAGCAGAATGTTGTTAGTAGTCATTTTATTACTATGATCCTTTAGCATAACAATAGTATTTGGGTTTCCCTTAGGCCTATGGCCTATACAATCTAAGGTTCATGGTCATTGGAGCAATGTAAGGCATGGGTTCCTTCTCCTGAGTTGAGCCTCAAAGCCAATCAGAGTGATTAATTACTCTATAACATTATGACAATATTATACCAGCATATTTTACAAGCAGGTCTCTGCTGTAGATTACTGTGTTTGTAGCTGTGTTATTGTACCTTTTTCATCTACTAGAGTACAGAGTAACTTAAAGCACCATGAACATAGTCATTAGTAGTAAACGATCAACTGAGGCACTAGCTCAAGTTCTCTGTGTTCAGTGAGTTAAGCTAGTGTTCTCTTCAGCAACAGGCCCTTACCATCAGTTCGTAGAGAGTTATCAATAGCCTTAACGATAGCGTGAATCATTTAGGGGTTTCCATGGGACCCCTTTACTAACAACTCAACTAGATGCAACCCATTCCTAGAACTTGACTTTTCTCTTGTTGATGAAAAATGCCTAGTTGGAGCACTGTCTCCTGTTATTTTGTGACTCTGATTATATATCTTTCACATAGATAGGTAAATAGATTAAATATTAAAAATTTCTACATTAATATCCATCTCTGATAAGTATTTTATGATGTTAAAAACAAGTTGATTTCTTCTTGGTATGGAGCAGTTCTGAAACATTGCCTTAAAATATTTACAAATGCTTAAAAGTACGACTTTAGTATACCTGGGTTCTTAATGGAATTTATTTGCTTTTTATGGCTAAAATATAAAGGCATTTTGAGCCCAATTTCTCTTAAGTATCTCTGGGGATCTTATCTTTAGCACAGCAGAGTATTTTCATCTTTCTATATAATTTTCACAATTTTTAATATGTCTTAATGAAAGGATAAAAAAATCATAGTGAACCTGACAAACATTTTCAAATAAGTGGATATAAATCCCCATCACTATAAATAATCTCCTGCACTCATGATCTCTAGAGCACTAGTATGCAGTATCTTGTTCTCTTATAGTCCTGCACATAAGGTTTCTTATGCTCTATTATTCTAATTATTTTCTCACTTCAGGGTTCCTCATATTTGTATTGAGAGCCATAATTGTTAAGAATCTGTATACTGCCTGTCATTACAGGAATGATCTCAGAATGAAAGTTCGCCTCTTCCTTACTACCTCCAGTTCAAACTCAGTAGCAAAGTAACTATTGCCTTGAAATTGATTTATATATGATAATCTAAAGATTAAAATGAAAGACCCATGATAGGGCTTCAGGGCAAGGGGCAAATAAATAACACCTTGCACATTTTCAATCACTTTCTAACTTTTCCTAAAATCATTTTTGGTGCTATAGAATTCTACTTCTTACAATTTGGTGTAAATTTAGCAAATTGTTCAAATAGTCTAACTGAAGAAAAATCAGAACCCCAGGTAGAGCAAATGATTTTCATTTTTTTTTTCAGAAAGTACCAAGACATAATCCCAGGCTTTGAAGTCTGACTGCACAAAGGAGGAGTACAGTAATGGCATCTACGCCATAATCAACAGATTCTCACAATCACTGCCATTCATGTGGAACTCCGAGGAACTGGTGTTCAACGATTTTCATAATCATCAGGGATCAGAGAAATGTGAGCCTTCAGGAACCTATCAGTAAATTATGGCCTTTACAAGAAATAGATGGAATTTAGCAACTTCATCTCTGGCAACAATCCCCTGACTGTAAAACACAGAGCCATTTTACAGTCTTGAGAAAAGTCACTATCTCATATTAAAATATCTTCCTGGACACAAACAAGGTTTATCAGTTCACGAGAAATCTCAAGGTCCTGCTATGCAGTGCTGTTTGTCGTTTGTTTTAAAATGCTTGCTTAGATGGCATTGTATCAGCATTAGCACATTCTGGATTCCTTTGGATATGAAAAGTGTGGCATAAGCTACACTTAAAATAATCATGAAAATATATTATAGTTAGGGGAAAACAGCAAAAAATGCTATTGATTATAAATGCCATATGTAAAAGACAGGGATATAAGTTAAGAGCACTGGCTGCTCTTCCTGAGCACCTGGGTTTGATTCCCAGCACCAACATTCCAACTCCCAACTGCCATAACTCCAGTTCCAGGGCATGTATGTGATCCAGAAATATACACGCAAGCAAAACATCATCCACATAAAACAAAATCTTTTAAAAATTAAACGGTAAATGAGTTAATGGTAAACTGATTTTGTTAACTCTTTTGACAATGTTGAATTCAGTGAAGCTTCATATTGAGAGATAAATAATGAGATATTAATAAATTAATTTCCTTCTTTCCCATATATACATCTGCACACTAATGAGGTTGCCTTAACAATTCATATCCTCCTGTAACTCCAGGTCCTGAGGATTCCTGCTCTATGCTGCACTCTGCGGGTACCTGAACTAACATGCATGTATACCTCAAACTGATATACACATAATTTTGAACAATAATAAAAATAACTTTAAAAATTTACATGTAGTATTTCTTGTGAAGTTGATTTAATAAAATTGATTAATGTTGAAATTAGTAAAAATACAATTATCAAGGTATATTGTTGAATATGGTCATTTCTTTTACATATATCTGTATCCTTCAAAAATGTATGTCTATCTATACTAAGAAACAAAAACTAACTGCATATCAACATGTGCATTCATAACAGCTGGAGTGTGTTGAGTACCTATTCTAGTATGTACTAATGTATCACGAAAGATATAAAGAATGGAAAATTTAGAAATGAAATATATAATTATTTTTCAGTAAACCAGTCTTTGTTCTGTGGATAAATACCACACAAATTGTGAAAAACAATTTGTTTCTTCAAAATATACTGTTTATAAATACATTTAAAATACTTTCATAGAAACATCTTGATATCCTGACTGTCCTTTGAGCAAATTGGGATATCAAACGCTAGACAAGTGGATATTTAAAGTTCGCTATCACACAGACTAGCCAGGTACATCAGGACGCTATCGATAGTGGATTGCCAGATACAAGGGAAGGACATAAGCATAGGAAGGAACGGCAAGATCGGGGTTTGTTTTAATGTTGATTTGAAAACCTCTCTTGAGGATTTGCACACAATCAGCAATTAGTCTGCTGAGATCTCAGACGTTACTTAACACAGAGGCCCATTTTTAAGAAATGTATTCGATGTTTCTGACACTGCATTCTCTTGTTCTATTTCTGAGCTGCTGGACACACCGTGGTCTCCTCGTTATCTCCTCTTTCCGAATTCTAGACAATGAGGGAGCTGTGGAGCTCGGGCTTCATCTGAAGTTGCTCCTTCATTTATACTCCTTCTATAAATGAAAACTTGCCTTTGCATAACACCCGCCCACTGCCAACTCGTGAATTTCTGCAGCCCATGCTGACTCACAATAGAGCAGCTGATGTTTCTAAGACTATCCTGACTCAACTCCTTAAATAACAACTCTATAATTTAAAGTTCAGATATCTAAAGAAAAAAATTGGGTTTCTGGGTTTTTCTTAATATTCTATGACTCTTGTCACTCTAATAATTATGTAATATTTAATCACACGAGAAAACCAAAACAATAATTTTTCCTAATTTTTATATGCATTTTAACCTCCTTCACCATTCCATTTTATTTGTAGGATCATTTATTATAAAATTTGAAAAACTACTAAACCTGTTATAATCGTTTGAATGACACATGTCCCCAGTACGTTCATGGATGTGAACACTGGAGCCCCTGACTGGCACTGTTTGAGAAGCTGATCAAAGCCTTAAGAGGAGGAGACTTGCGGAGGAGATACATTGCTTGGGGCAGGATTTAGAGTGTGTAGCTTAGCCCCACTTCCACTTCACTCTCTCTGCTCTGTGAAGCTGACGGTGTGATCTCTTAATCTCCGCTCCAGCTGCGAGCTGCCATGCTTCCTCCACCAATGGACTTCCACTCTGGGACCAGCAACTTCCGTAAGTTGCTTTTGACTATGGTGTTTTATCACACACACAACAAAAAGTCACTAATGTTAATTTATTGATATATTAGTTTATTAATTTATTAATTCTTCACTGATGTCCTTACCAAGTCACTACCTTCTGCCATAAGAGTGACTTCCATAATCCTTATACAACCACCTGTCACCTCTTCTATTATTCTTTATCACCTTCATTCAGAACCAGTGTAATCTTAAATATCTATGACTTCTTTGTAATTATCCCAATTAAGCAGAAAGACTTTTGTAGGTTAAAAAAAAAATGAAAATTGCTCATATTCCCTCCTATCTTTCTAATGCCCATAAAGCTCAACATAAATATAAAAAATATTTTACTTATAATAAATATTTTTTAAAAAATCAATATGACTCTAGGCCCATCACACACCTATAGCACCATGTTCTCTTGAGGCTGCAGCAGGAGGGTCTCTGAGTCCAGGAATTTGAGGCTAAACTAAACAACACACCTAAACTTTATCTCAAAATCAGTTAATCATGGTATTCTGTTAACTTGATGCATTTCTCTTTTTAGTGCTGAAACAAAATGTATTCTTATTCATGATTTGGAATTATTTTATATATTTTATGGATTTTTATTATATTCACCCCATCCTTCTCCAGTTCACCTTCCTTCCTACTTGCCCAAATTTGTACCAGTTTTTCAATTCTTTTAAAATAACCCTGTGCTACTCAAGTATTCTTTGACAAGTATGGGCATCTCCTGAAGAGTGATTGGCTTACCAGCAGTTCCACATTGAGAACATCGTCTCCCTTTCTCACCGCTGCTGGTTACTGCCGATCACTCCAGCAGTTCCACATTGAGAACATCATCTC
>NW_022196915.1:91644585-91647336 GCF_008632895.1 Mastomys coucha | reverse complement strand
CACCGCTGCTGGTTACTGCCGATCACTCCAGCAGTTCCACATTGAGAACATCATCTCCCTTTCTCACCACTGCTGGTTACTGCCGATCACTCTAGCAGTTCCACATTGAGAACATCGTCTCCCTCTCTCACCGCTGCTGGTTACTGCCGATCACTCCATGCACTGGTGTGAGATAGTGTGCCCAGGTGCTCTCTCTCTGCTGGAAGATGGTCAGGATTGGTATTTTTCAGGTTGTTTATATGCTGCTACAACTGCTGTGAACTTATGTGTGCAACTGCCCTGCTGTGTCCAGAAGATGTCATTTCTGTGTACTCATCCATAGCCTCCTCTTTCAGTCTTCCAAGTTCCTCCTCTGCAATGATCCTGGAGACTTGAAAGAAGTTACTTCAGTTAATATGCATTCCTATGAAAGAATAGCATTCTGTAACATCTTATTTTCTATACCTCTACCAAATGTGGGTTAATCAAAATTAGTGCAATTGGAAGTGTCTCCGACAAGGGACAAGAGATGCATTGATCAGTGGATATAACAATACATAAGTCATTGGGAATCACTTTTAATACTATGTTCACTTAGCATAATAGTGATATGCTCTCCCTAGGACCAAGGATCTATCTAGCCATAGGCTCTTAGCCTTCCAAAGGTGTCAGATATGTGTTTCATCCTATAAAGCAGAGCTTATATACAATCTAAGTTATACTATGATTTTTCCAATGGTGCTCATACCACTATTGCACCAGAAGGCATGTTTTGCAGACTAGTCATTATTGTACATCAGAGGGCTAATACTTGGACATAAATGGATGGTTATTTTTCTTCTACAGTAGCTTGCATAGCACTTTCCAGCACCGCGAAAGCAGGCCAACAGGGATAAAATATCCAAGTCCACACCAAGCATGATTTTGCCAACCTTGATTTTTGATGATTCAAGCATGGACTATTTTCAGTAATTGGGACTCACCACCAAATTCTGGAGGGTAACCAAGAGTATCGGCAATAATCTGTAATGTTTGGGGGTGGCCTATGGTACCTAACTGGCCCACCTCCAAATGAAGTAACTCATAGCTTGCTCAGGGCATTTTGTACGTGAGCCTTCGTTACCTAGTAGGAATGTTCTTCCATTAGGTGGTAACATCATTTTAATTCTTTTTATGTATGTGTCCAATTTATGTGGAGCTTCTATAACACTAGATTTCCACATAGCTTTTTCAAAAGCTCTTTGGAGTGAAGCCCACTCTCTCATCTACCCAGCCCCCTTTTATCCCACCCCAGCTTAAACCTTCTGGCCCCATTATGCATCTTAACCCCTTGAACCAGTAAATCTCTATCTCCTCTCACTTCTCTCTCTCCCCATTTCCTTTAGTAATTCTCTGACTTTTGTGGGTTTTCTAAATGAAACACACATAGCTGGAGATTTGATACTAGCATCCACAGATAAGAGAAAACATGTAGTAATGTTTATCTCTCTGTGTCTAGCTTACCTCACTCAGAATTCCTGTTTCCAGCTCCAAGAGAGTTACCTGCACACCTCATAATTTTATTTTTGTTGACAACTGAATAATAATCCATTATGTAAACATACACTTCCATTATCCATATTTGTTAGTAGATATCTGCACTCTTTTCATCTCTTGGCTATTGTAAATAGAGCATCAATGATCTTGGCTGATCAAGTCTAGAGTAGGGCATGACATTTCTATAAAATAAAAAATGTATTTGTAAATGACTATGGATTCATACCCCACTACATGATTTTACAAAGTCCAGTATATAAATGCAATTTTCTCTTGATTACTGCATTAGCTACTTTTCTTACTACTGTGATGAAACACCTGACCAAGACACAGGGAAATAAGGTTTTCCCTACCTCACAGCTTAAAGGTATGGTGAATACACAGCGAGGGTGTAGCAGCAGAAGCATACAATGGCTATTCAGTGTGTCTGCAGTCACTGGACTCTGCTGCTTAGCTTACTTCCCCCGCCCCCTTTTGTTCCAGCCCAGGACCCCAGCCACGTGGACTTCCCTGTCCACATTCAGAGCAAGTGTTCACCCTGAGGAGTGAATCTCGTATACATAGCAGAGATGTGTCTTTTAAGTGAGGAAATCGAGACTAAACATAGCACTTGGGAATGATAACACATGAATATTAAAATGTCATAATAATCAGGCTGAGGGTTCAGTGGGTAACTGTGGCATTAGTCTGAAAATCCGAGCTCAGATCTCAAAACCCATGGGGGGGGGGGGGGGGGGGGGGGGGGGGGGGGGGGGGCGGGTGGTGTGGTTGCACCCCTCCGCAAGAAGTTACTCCCAATTGATAGGTGCTAAGTGGAAAATCAGTGTTCCTCAATGGAGTGACCCTGAGTCCATCAACCACACTTCGGAGCAGGCCCCGTAGTTAAGAGTAGCTGTCCAGCATACACTGAACTCTTTATGTAGTCCAGTTTAGTTAGTTACAACTAGCTCTCTTTACATAATGATTCATATCTATAACTTCAACCCCCCTATCATGTCTGAGTGTGAAGATGTATTTTCAGTGGTGTGAGGTGAGGTATTTTGTGTCATCTGTCAGTCTTGCTGATGGACCAGCCGTTTAGAAGGTAGTGCGCAAGGTGACCGGACTAGAGAAAGAAAGGAGGAACATGATGGAGTTAAGACTCATGAGAGAGAATGATCAGAAAGCTAAGACAGCCGGGCGGTGGTGGCGCACGCCTTTAATCCCAGCACTTGGGAGGCAGAGGCAGGTGGATTT
>NW_022196915.1:91623103-91644410 GCF_008632895.1 Mastomys coucha | reverse complement strand
AAAAAAAAAAAAAAAGAAAGCTAAGACAATACATTTTCTATTACAGCCATTCAATTTTTAAACTTAAGATAACACGTTTTCTATTGGGACGGTTTAATTTTTAAACTTCCCTTCTCATTTCTCAAAACTAACTTAGAAATATTACTTTGAAAAAAAAACGCATATCAGCTTTATACGCAGAGGACTAAAATAGAACTCGGGAATATAAGAGTTTGCTAGGACTAGCGTAACAAATTAAAACACAGTAGATACCTTAAAGTACAGAAATGTGTCCTCACAGATCTGGAAACTGAAAGTGCAAGACCAAGGTGTCACCCGAACTGACCTCTCTGTAGACACCCTCTGCTGTGCTTGTAAATGGCGGTCCTCTCCCTGTGACATCACGCACGGTTCTCTGCCTCCTCGCCTCCTAAGGACTCAGTGGTAATGGCAGGATCCCCACCCTTCTTAACTACCTATAAAGACCCCCTCTCCAAACACAGCACAGTCGCGCTCTTGAGGTACTGAGGATCATCATCACACAGCCCTTTCACGTGGTGGACAGACAGTAAAGGCTGCAGAAGGGAAACACAGTGAGTGATACAGGTGGAAGTGGGAAGTAGGGAATGGAAACACTGCTAACTTACAGTAGGGCATCCTGGAAGGCTAAAGAGTCATGTCGTCAAAAAAAAAAATAAATAAATAAAAATAAAAAAAAAAAAAAAAAAAAAAAAAAGAGTCATGTCGTCATCACGGCGCCATTTACACTGCCCAGACGCTGAGGGGGGTGGGAAAGGAGACCCTCTTCACAGTCCCCTGACTCTCCTGCCACTTACTCTGTGAAGGAAATAGTCGGTGTTAACATCTGTGAGGTTGTTGATGCGTTTGCAGCCTTCTCAAGCTTGGAGGCTGACCTTCCAGATAACGGAACGTAAGCTTTCTGTCACATCTCAGAAATAGTTTAATCCGATCTCTAACCCATCTTTTACGATGCTTAAAACCACCAAAAAGTCCACTAAAATTAACGTAGTTTCAGCAGATTTCATATGAATGTGTTGCATTGGTTTTATTGTTTACCAATCTACACTGTGCATACACAAAATCATCTTCATTAAGAATCTAAGATAAACAAGTTCAAGTTGAATTGCTTATGTAGTTGCTCGTCTTTTATTGAAACACTAGAGGGCGCCCTTCTCTTCTGTTAAACCACTGCTTCGACCTGAATGGAAATAACCGAAAGGATTGCTCTGTAAAAATCATGGTTTTGTTTGGATAATTAGGAGCTTGCTTCCATGTTCATTCCATTCTAATTTTGCTGATACCAAAGCCAGCATTTTAAGTAATACTAAGTGGACTCGTGACTGAAAGGCCAGAAGTGCTATCGTGGCCGAGATCCTTAAGCCTGAACAGCTGCTAAGCACAGACACGAACAAGTGTTTTTGTATCTCTTTGCAATTGTCTGTTGCGTATAATCAGAGTTAAGTTTCTGCGTTTAGGATTAGGAGGGGTCCTCCGTGATTGTTTTCTGTTTCTCGCGCTCTCAAGTGAAGAGCACACTGTTCTCGATTGGTGCATCTTTTAACAAGAGTGTCAAGGAGACCAGCTGAGCATTAAACATAACTGAAAATTCAGCGAGGCCCGGATAGTGATAACAACCAGTATTTCGTTAGCATCAGCTGACGTCAAACACTAAGCCTGGTATTAAACAATTTTAGGGGCAATATGTGGACGGCTGTATTTATTCTCATTTTTAATATGGGAAGAGTTATAACATTATGAGAAAAGCAGATAGCCTAGAATGAAAGGTGGCTTCATCTATTGGCATTACTGTATAAAAATTTCATACCCTGCACACTTTATAGAGTCATACTTTTAACAGTTTTGAAAGCTGGGAGGTTCGACTGCAGTGTGCCTATTGTGGCAGGGTCTAAGGGCCTGGTGTCTGCTTCCAAAATGACAAACACACAGGGAAAGACAGAAGGACAGAACATCTAAGCTGCTCTATTTAACACTTGGCTAAAGTTGTTGATCTCATTCATGGGGGAAGAACCCTCCTGATTCTGCCATCCCTCACAAACCCTGTTCTTTAACTTACGTTTAAAGTGGGGATTTTCTTAGACACATTTATACCCTAGAAAATGCCATTTGCAGATTTTTAAGAAATCGTGACTGTGTTTTGTATGCATTTCCCTCAGGTAAGAAAGGATGAATTTGTGAGGATGGTTTTTGTGACCTCTTAGTGGCAATTGTGGTAATGCAGATGTCTGACACTAGAGTGGATAGTAACAGTGAGATATATTCATTTTGAATATGTGATAAATTTGAGAATGTTCACCGATTCTGAAATCATGTCGCTATTCTGCTAATTATTATCCATCTCAATTAAAAGTCTGAGGATTAGATTATTTCCAGTACACAAGTTTAAATCTGTAGTACTAGGCTGATCCCATCAGTGCAGTCTCTGACCTAAGCACCTTTCAAGTGCTTTTATGTTGAGAGAAGTAGGGTACCCCAGACTTGATTTCCCAGGACTGGGGTACAAAACTCAGAAGAGCTGAAGGGATGTTGCCAGTCACCAAGGAGACTAGTGGCTAAATATCCTAAGCAGGGTTAATTAAGTGCTCTGTACAAGACCATGTCTACATGGCAATATCTCTACCATGGCAAGAGCTCCCAGGATTTTATGGTAAACATTCTGCAGACCGACCGTTGGCTGGCCCGGAGTCTTAGCCAAAGGAAACACTCTGGGAAGTGGAAGTCTACATCCGGTACAGACCGACAACAGCAATGGCGAAAAGGGGTGCTGCTATCGATTCTATTGATGGCACGCATCTCAATCATATCAAAAACTTATAAGGACATTACTAGAACTATTACCTGTTTGTGTTGAAAGAAGCAGGGAGAATAAAAAAAAAGGGGGGGAGGGTGCTGTCAACTCCGCCAAGTTACTGGCATGAAGCAGATAGATAAAATCCTTCAGTTACAAATGTGTGATGCTGTTCACAGAAAAAGAGAGTGGGAAGAACCAAGAGAACAGGCAGTGAGAGGCAGTGAGCTCCCCCTGCCCCAGCAACCAGTCACACAATATTTTATTCTTCTACAACACACCAACACCTTCAAACCAAATTGAAGAACTCTTGGGTTTTTCATGATTAGATTTCAAAATTGACCAGGGCACATTTTCCTTCATTTCTCTACTACCAGCCCTGTTTTGGAAGGAAGATGTCTATGCCTGTGAACCAATGCACACACTATATATACTTCAAGCTGTGTGTAACAACAGGTAACCTGCGTGTTTAGTTGCTCAGTGAAATGAATGCTCAACGAAGTGGTATATACACAAATGAACCAATATCCAGAAGCTAGCTGAATAAACATTCAGGGAAACACATAGCACTTTAGATATTCTTGTGTAATATATTAAACATTATTGACCTATGTTTGATTATTTTACTTTTGATATATAATATATGTACAACTCAGTCTGTATAATGTTACTTAATATATGCATTCTGAAGACATCAAAAGGAGTCATAATTTGATCATCTACTTCAAAATGCCTACAATACAAGGAAGTTGATATATTAAAACATATTTTTCACCAAAGCTGACGATAGGAATTTTGAGAGAACAAAAATGTGCTGTGGATTTGAGAAAGACATTATGAAGAGCATAACCAGACCCTGGCTCCAACCCCTAATGGAATTGCTCTGAGACCTATCTTCCAGTAATTTTACATTCTTCCTTAGTCCTGTTCATGGTGTATAGGATGAATTCCTGAGCTGCTTTTAAGCAAAATAAGGACAAAGTTAATTCACTATTTTTCTCATGGTTGTCATGTCTTTTATAAAATTGAGTCTTGCTGACGCAATTTGTTCAGATTTTTTCTCTGTCTCTCTGTCTCTGTCTCTGTCTCTGTCTCTGTCTCTCTCTCTCTCTCTCTCTCTCTCTCTCTCTCTCTCTCTCTTGTTTTTTTTTTTTTTTCCGAGACAGGGTTTCTCTGTATAGCTCTGGCTGGCCTGGAATTCACTCTGTAGACCAGGCTGGCCTCAAACTCAGAAATCCGCTACCTCTGCCTCCCAAGTGCTGGCATTTGGCGTGTGCCACCACTGCCTGGCAATTTGTTATCTCTTTGCTGGCTTTGCAAAAGGGAACTCTGAAGTGAGGTGGCCTACAAACAGGAACTATGAGTAAACTGTGTGAATAAGAAGATTCTGACAGAAAGAAGCTCAACTGAGGTCCCCACAGCTGAAAGGATATGAATTTTACCTTTTACAGAAATAAGCTTGGAAGTACATCCATTGTGAGTAAACTTTTATGCTGATCACTGAGAAATAATGTAGCACCCCTCACAGCAGACACAGCTAAGCCATATCAGAAATTGTGTGCTAGATGTAAGAAGGAATATGTTCTCTGTGAAGATGCTAAAATGTGTCAAATTCTTTTGTGGTATCAGAAAATTAGTATATTTAGCTAGGTAAGGTGGTCCATGCCAGTAGGCAAATGCTGAGAAAATGGCGGCAAAAGTTTTAGGCCAGCCTGGCTTCCCTTTAAGAAGAGAAACAAAGAAAGAAAGAAAGAAAGAAAGAAAGAAAGAAAGAAAGAAAGAAAGAAAGAAAGAAAGAAAGAAAGAGAGAAAGAGAGAAAGGAAGAAAATTTATGCATTCATATAATTTGTTTTAAAAATATTTAACATAAAATATCAATCTTTGGTTATGTTTTTCTTAAACTGTAAAAAATGATGTTACTCAAATATTTCTGCAAGGAATCACACAGTGTGGCTTCATGTGTTTCAACAAAAATGAAGGTTTTTTTCATTAGTTCATTTAAAGCTTTACTTGGAGAATTGTCTTGTTTCTTTATTTTCAGATTCATTTATGTAGGAGACTTTGCTTTAATTGTTCTCAAATGGGTTGGGGAATAATATACAGAAAATAACAAAAATCTCATGTGGGAAAAAATTACATAAGTTCTCACCATGTAGATAGAAATGCTCTTGACAGAGGAACTGATTAATCAGTTGTTAGCATAGGGCCAAACTGAACAAGACTAATGTACCCATGGGTATTTCAGACATGGCTATAGTAATTGGATCCCTTTGTGCCTGTGTTTATTCTTTACTTTGTTACAAATTGTTTTGTTCTTGCAATGTTCCAAGTGCTGGAGGTTTTGTTCATTCCGTATCTCTGAGCATGGTTTAAGGCATTCCCTGGATACATTAGTCATTCTCCTATCCATTTCTTCTATAATGAGTTCAACACTACAGTAAACTTTCCCCCTGAACTTTTAAAACGAGTACCTTTAATCCCCATCCTTACCCCAAGCTGCAGTGGTCTTCAGGCCCACAGGTGTAGTCCAGTCTTAGGGCCTGTGAATCCTCCTTCTTTGTATGTGAGCCACATTTCCTGGAAAAATGTTTCTATCATTCTCAACCTTTCCACAAATGGAGATGATCACAGAAAGCTCTGACTGGACACAGTGAAGAGTGCAAGAGACTGTGGGGAGCCCAGATCCCCAAAATACATCTGCATCACAACTCCTGCATCTATGGCTTTCATCACAGAAGAGCCAAAAAACCTATTGTGAAATAGCCTTTTCTAGAAATAGCTGGATAAACAAGACTGAAGAATGACAATATGGAAGGACATGTTAACGTGGAAGGGGTCACCCTCATAAAAACTATAGGGAACTAGGGACTTATGGGAAAATAATTAGCTTTCAAGGGATGAGATTCATTTTTGACTTTCCAATGCAGACTGGTCAGAGTGGTCAGCCCTGAAACCACATGCATACAAACAACAAAAATGGATTCAATAACTTGTATTTATATGGTAGTTACTTTTCTATTGCTGTGAAGAGGAGCCATAACTGGGTAATTTGTAAAAAGAAATGTTTTATTGGGGCTATCCGTTTCAGAAGGTGTGTCTGTGATGCCAAGGCTCATGGCAGTTGGTAGGCAGGAAGTCATGGTTCATGAATGGTATCTGAAGGGATGTGTCTGACCCACAGAAGAGAGACAGAGAAAGAGACAAATAGAGAAAGAGAGACAGAGAGAGACAGACACAGAGAGACACACAGAGAGGGAGAGAGAGAGAGAGAGAGAGAGAGAGAGAGAGAGAGAGAGAGAGAGAGAGAGAGCTGAAAAATGGTATGGGTTCTTTAACTCTCAAAGGCCCCTAGAGACACACATACTCCAAGAAGGCCATAACTCCTAATTCTTCCCAAACAGTTCTACCAACTGTGAACCAAATATTAAAATATATAAGCCTATGGGGAATATTCTTATTTATATGATCACATTCCACTCAGTGACTCCTATAGAAATCACAATGTAAAATGTAGTCATACCATACCATAATGCAACATAAATTTAATTCAAGTTTAAAGAGTCCTCAAAGTCTTTCAGTCTTAAGGCTGTTTAAAAGTTCAAAATCTCTACAGAGTTTCAAGACCATCTTGTAATTGTAGTTCCACCATGTGGAATGTATCCCCTTAAACTGTAAGATAGAATTACTTTTTGACAGATATTTTGTCAGCACACAAGTAAACAAAATATTATCTCATGGATAAATACCATTCTTTCTTAGAGAAATAAACATTAAGAAAATTGAAGAAAACATTAAAATGAATGCTGAAATAGGTCAAAAATAGCATCACAATAAAGATATATACATTAATTTTAAATTAACTTTCTTTAGTTGTGGTTTATTCGGGTTTTGCTGCATAGGTGCCACAAATCACTTATCCAAACAAAACGATCACTTTTCTCATGCAAATAACAGTGAGAACAATAATTTAGGATAGTGTGACATTAAGGAGAAGAGCAGACTAGCTTCTCTAATAGCAACGCGCCTTTCAGTCCCAGATTCTGACATATGGTGGAACCACGTTTCTGTTTCATGTTCCCATATCCTACCAAGCTATTTCTTTTATAATCACATCTCAGAAGTTGCACAGACTCTGGGCATCAGAAATATGAGCACAGAACTTGTACTTCCCCATGAGCCACTGAACTCAAAGACATGTTTTCTTTTGTATTTGACTTCGGAAGTAGGATGACCTTACCAGTTTAGGTTTATTTTTAATAAAATAACTTGATCTGTTTCTTTTCTTTACAAAAGAAAGTAGGGAACAATGCCAGAAATAAAGCAAAGCAGTGATAAATATTTCCCTTTATTAAACCTGATGTCTTCATGTCATCTGAGTCCATGAAATGATCCCAAGTCACTTGCAAAGGGAAGTCTACAATGTGCTTTACTTAACTAGGTCTTACTGCACTAGGTGGTAGCCCCAGTGTTTAGGATGCTAATGTAGAGGGGTTTGAATTCCAGCCTTGTGTGTGCTATGTACTGACACTGCCCCAAGAATCAAAGGGAAGGGAGCGAAGAGCACAGAAGCAGTCTAAGTTACCCATGGAGCTTGCACAGGCAGCTGTTACTTGTCAAGCACACCGAGCAGAACAATGGTAAACCTTCAAAACCATCATAGTTCATCTTAACAGCCGCCCCCGAGACCTCTTCTTCAATACAGTCTTTATATTTAGGAAGTATTTGAGTTTTTATTATAAAGCAGTCTCACGACCCATTTTAATAATGTAGCTCATTCTGCATTTTATTCTACATTAAGATAGGATAGGTTTCTACAGAAGACCAAATAGTGCAGTATATTTTAAGTTCCCAAGATCATACTCTTTCCTCTCTGCAAACCCTCTATTCCACCCCCTTCCCACTGCTTCTATGAGGGTACTCCCCCACCCACCCACCCACTCCCTCCTCACTGTCCTGGCCTTCCCCTACACTGGGGCATCAAGCCTTCATAGGAACAAGGGCTTCTCCTCCCATTGATGCCAAATAAGGCAATCATCCTCTGGTACATATGCAGCTAGAGCTATGGGTGCCTCCATATGTAGTCTTTTGTTGGGGGTTTAGTCCCTGAGAGTTCTGGGGATCTGGTTGATTGATATTGTTGTTCTTCATATGGGGTTGCAAACCCCTTCAGCTCCTTCAGTCATTTCCCTAACTTCTCCATTGGAGTCTCCCTGCTTAGTCCAATGCTTGGCTGTAGCATCCTCATCTGTATTTGTCAATCTCTGACAGAGCCTCTCAGGAGACAGCTATATAGGGATCCTGTCAGCAAGCACTTCTTGGCATTCTCCATAGTGTCTGGGTTTGGTGTCTCTATATAGGATGGATTCCCCAAGTCAAAACAATGACTTCGTGAAATTCGCAGGCAAATGGATGGAACTAGAAAATATCATCCTGAGTGAGGTAACCCAGTCACAAAAGAACACACATGGTATGTACTCACTGATAAGTGGATACTAGACAAAAATCTTGGAATAGCCATGAAACAATTCACAGATCACATGAAGCTCAAGAAGAAGGAAGACCAAGTGCTTCTTAGAAGGACTCACATGAGGTAGAGGGAAGGAGGGATTTTGGAGAAAGAGAGGAGAGGGAGGGGAGAAAGGAGAGCAGGGTCAGGTATGGGAGGAGTCAAGAATGATATACAAAGTGTCAGGAAATTGAACAGATGTGTGCAGCAATGGGGGATGGGTAACTGGGGTTAGCCACCAGAAAGTCCCAGATGCCAGGAAAGCAAGAGGCTCCCAGGACCCAATTGGGGATGATATTAGCTGAAATACCCAACAAAGGGCAGGGGGAACCTGGAGAGAACATATCCAGAGGTTAGGCAAGGCCTCTGGTTTGTGGATGAGGCCACCCACTCACTCCAAATTTTTATCCCAGAATTGCTCCTGTCTAAAGGAAATACTAGGACAAAGTGTGGAGCAGACTGAAGGAAAGATTCTCTCAACTTCTAATATGCCCATAACAGCCCAAAGCACAGTTGGACAATTCATAAACAAACCAATTCAATAGGGTTTTAATAACTTTGTTTTCAAAATAAATGAACAATGGATAATATTTTCCAACCACTTTTCTACATTGAGTATCCCATATTTATATTCTACTAATTTTCGTGATTTAAAACTGTACTTAATTAATCAAAATAAACTTGAAGATGTATAAAAATGACTTTTATGATGCATCGCTTGGGCACCCTTGATACACAATAAACTTATGCAGGATGGATATTATTTCTGATGCCTTTCCTGCTTTTATGGTTAGCAATTGTATTATAAAAGACAATGTATTTTAGAGAATGTTAAAACTAGAAGAATTTGAAGAAAGGGTCATAGCTCTTCTGTGTACAAGTAATTTGGGGAGGGGGTTGCTTCACCCCTTTCCCCAAATAACTGAAGGGTGTTTCTAAACCCACTCTAGCCCTCTTTAGCTCCCTAATGAATGACGCAGAAACCTAATAAATTTATTCTAACTCTGCAAGCCCTGAAAGTGGGCAGATACTCATCTATTCTAACCCTACTGTAGCTTGGCTGCTTCCCAGTCACAGGGTCCTTTAAGTATGTTCTGAGCCTTGCTCCGACTTGCTCTGTTCCATGTGTGTCCTCAAGGTCCCTCCTCCTGGTTCCTGCACACGCTCTGTCCACATTTTCCTCCCTCTTTCTCTTTCTGATCTCTATAGGAAACCTTGGCTGGGATCAGAAGTCCTGCCTTCCCTTTCTCCTCTGCCCAGCTATTGGCTAAAACAGGTTCTGATTAACCAATCAGAAGTGATGGAAAACAAATTTTGAGCTGGAGCTTCTTAACCATGCCAACATCTGAACGGCAGCCAGATGTCTGGTCACAGAAACATCATTTGAAGAAGAGGGCACAAAAGCATCCCTTGGCATTTCTGTGCTGGCTTATGTTTGGTCAACTCCTCGACATGAGCTTAAGTCACTTTGAAATAGGGACCTTCAACTGGGAAAATAATCCCACCAGATTGACCTGTGGAAAAGTCTATGGGGCACTTTATGAATTAATGATTGATGTGGTGGATCTGGTTTGTTTGGGGGGAGGGGCATTCCTGGGCTTGAACTCCTGAGTTGTATAAGGAAACATGTAGAGGAAGACGTGAGAAGCAGGCCCAAAAGCACCATTCCCCTATGGTTTGTGCTTCAGTTTCTGCTCCAGATTCCTACCCCGCATCCCTGCTCAGACTTTCTTCAGTGACAGACTAGTATTTGGAAGTACAAGATGAAAGAAGTGCTTTCCTCCTGGTCGAACTGTATGTCTACCTAGCTACTGAGGTGTCCCTATCTCCTGTGTACCCAGATGCCGAAGGGATGCTGGGAGTCCATGGTCCTCGCTTTCCTTTGGGGCATCTAGGTGAACACAGAGCCCAGGTACAGGAGCAGAAGCTTGTTTGCTTCTGAGTGAGTGCTGCGAGTAGAGAGGCTGAGAGAGAAAAGACCTTCTCCGGGAGATTCATGTTTGGCTGTTTAAGATGGAGGCCTTCCCCCCACAGCAACCCTTGATGAAGAGACCGGCCCTTGCTTGCCCAAACTGCTTTGTTTGATGGCAGAGGTGAGTGCATACTACCTTACTCAGGTTGAATCAGGAATTAAATACCTTTCATTGGGACTGAATGCCCAGGAAGGGAAGCTCATTGCCTGAACATTACGGGTCTATCTAGATACCTCATTAGCATGGCCAACTCCAGGTTTTTATTCTACATGACTGATGGCCGTGATCCTATCAGTGAGGTGTCATGGTTACTTGTTCCAGACTAAGTAGAGCTTGGCAGGGAGACAGAAACTCAATTTTGAGTTTCCCCCAGTTCTAAGCCTGCTCCACCTTACCAGTTCTGTCTGGTGGCACGGTCCACTTGCCCCATACCTCACCAAGCTGCTCTTGGTCATGGTCTTTACGACAGCAATAGAAAAGCTAAAACACTTATTAAATTAGAGATGAAAAGGACAAGTTTGCTGGATTTGATAATATACTCTGAGGTGCAACAAAGGTTTGACCTGTAGCCTATCATAATTTCCTGTCTCAAAATTAATAACCCTATGTTTGAAATGAATATATGCCTACTGATTCCTTTATACTTAAGTAGGACTTTTTTGTATAAAATGAATAACTACATTTAAATTTTTGAAGAAAAGTAATTTCTTTTTGAAAATTTCAAACAAACACTAATGAAATATGATTAGCAAATATGTTCCTATATTTGAGCAAAAGCACTTTAAATCCCTATTATCATTAGTTATATTATTTAGCTCTAATTTTCCAGTCAAGTATTTTTGAGGTTTTTTTTTTCCTTCAGTGAGCTATATATTACTGATTCATCACATCAAAATATATTTTTTGTTTAAAATATGATTTTCTTTTAAATTTGAAGAGCTTCCAGATGTTGGAAGATAGATGTTACACTTTTTGGTAAAATTAAAAAAAGCCACACTCAGTGCTCTGCCTTTGTAGACAGTTCAGAATTCCTGAGAAGAGCACCATGGGCTAGCACTTGTCTTTATGCCTCCTGACCCTGCCTCCTCTTACTTTCCTAGAACCAACTGCACGTTTGTGAACAAAGAATTTACTCTCATTTGATCCTAGTGAGTCACAGGGATTTCTAACTTACATTAATATCTCTCTTCACTGGGGAGGCAAACAAAAGACGCCAACCAGGTAGGCTCTGGCCCCGGGTTGAGAGCTTAAGCCTTGTGCATTCTGTGAGTTTGCTTGATAGCTTATCCTTTGTGTTGTCTTCTAAGGACTGTTAGATCTAGTGGAGCTTGTCTGAGTGGCAATGCTAGTGACATTCAAGTACCTTTCGGTATCATCAGTCCCACAGTGCAGAAGTCTGGGTTTAGCCTCACGTATGAGCCTGAGCACAGCTCTCTTGAAATGACAGGGTAGAGCCAAAGCAAAGGACCTTCCTTCTAAAGGGAGAGGGGCCATGAGATCACACCTGTGCCTCTCAGTTAACAAGGATGATACAATCAAAATCTTTGCATGGTGTCTTTGGAACGTTTGGAATGTACAAAGGTCCCTATACGCTGATATAAATAAACACTACTTTAAATATTAAAAGAACATTGCTTTATTATGAATGAAGAGTAACAACAATGTTGTATTTCATAAAACATGTTGCTATACTATAAAGAAAGAAATTTATCTTTCAATAAATTCTACTAAGATGCCAACAAATATGAGAAACCTGTTCTACTGGTTTAGGATGCTGTCTTAGAGTTTCTGTTACTGATAAGAGACACCATGACCAAGGCAAGTTTTTATTGTTATTATTATTATTATTATTATTACTATTATTATTATTATTGTCAATCATTCCATTCATTTACATCTCAAACAAAATCCCACTTTCTGGTTACCCCTCCACAACCTCCCTTACATCCACCTTCTCCCTCCTCACCTTTGCTTCTATGAGGGTGCTTCCCTACCCACCCACCCTTTCCCACCCCATCCCTCCAGCATGCCCCTATGCTAGGGCATCAAATTTCCACAAGACCAAGGGCCTCCCCTCCCATTGATGGCAGACAAGGACATCCTCTGCTACATATGTATCTGGATCCATGGATCTCTCCCTGTACAGTTATTGGTTGGTGGTCTAGACCCTGAGAGCACTGGGGGTCCTCCCAGCCTACATTGTTCTTCCAATGGGGTTGCAATCCCCTCCTTCTCGCAGCTGCCCCACTGGGGTACCCTAGCTCAATCTGATAGTTGTCTCTAAGCATCCACAACTGCATTGATCAGTTGCTGGCAGAACCTCCCAAGAAACAGCCACACCAGGTTCCTGTCAGCAAGCTCCTCTTGGCAACAGCAACAGGGTTGGGGTTTGGTGTCCGCAGACAGGAGAGATCCCCAGGTGGGACAGTCCCCAGATGGTCCTTCCTTCCGTCTCTGCTCCATGTTTTGCCCTTGTCTTTCCTTTGGACAGGAACATTTCTGGGTTAAAAACTTTGAGATGGATGGGTGGCCCCATCCCTAGACCAGGGGCCATGTCTATCTACTGGACATGGTCTCTACAGGTTCTATCTCCCTTTGCTGTGCATTTCCCCTAAAGTCATCTTTATTGGGTCCTGGGAGCCTCTTGCTTCCCTGGATTCTGGGACCCTCCAGTGGCTATGCACAGTTCCTCCTCACCCACTGCTACATATTTTTTTATTCGACTTCCTGACCATCTTATTAAGGACAATATTTAGTTGGGGCTGGCTTACAGGTTCAGTCCATTATCATCATGGCATAAAGCATTGGAGTGTCTAGGCAGACACACTACTGGAGAAGGAGCCAAAGAGCTCTACATCCTACTCTGAAAGCAGTCAGCAGAAGACTGTCTTCCAGGCAGCTAGAAGGAAGGTCTCAAAGCCTACCCCACAGTGACACACTTCCTCCAACAAGGCCACACCTCCCATAGTGCCACTCTCTGTGCCAAGTGTATTGATAGCACTACAGATGCCATAAGATAAATGCTATGAAAAAAAAGATGATTAGTTAATAAATGTCTCTCCCTTCAAGTCACAGCTCTGGACTCTACAGATAGCCACACTGGTGGATTTGATGTCTTCCGATTCTTGAGTTCACAATCTAAAGGGGAAAAGAGGTCTCTGAGGTCTACTTTATAAGGACACTTACCTATTTGAGAGGATCTCAACTTTACTGATAATCTCCTATGTCCCCCACCTTCTAATACCATGATGCTGGTGCCTAATATTTCAACCTATGAATCTGAAGAGGTCAGGAACTACCAATCCATAATAACATCGCATATATGACAAACCTGGCTTGATCAGGAGACAACGTCATGTATTGGTTGCGATAATGTGCTTTTTACTATTCTCTCCAATATAATATGTTAGCTTCGTCAGTAAAGTGGCCTTAGAATACTTCTCCTATTGGTATGATCAAGTTTTAGCATCCTCTTTGGGAAATATAATACTGATTGGGAATTTTCTTTCAATGAAGGTAAGACAGGTACAGTTATCCAGATAATTTCCAAACATTTCACATCCTTATACTATTTATTGTAAGTCATTCTGCTTTTTTATTTACTTGTTGAAGCATATAAATACAGTTAATTTTCAAAACTATATAGTACTTTGTACTTTTTTATTAGAAATTTTTTCTAATTTTAATTTTATTTATTTTATATCACACACAACTGCAGTTTCCCCTCTCTGCTCTCCTCCCAGTCCTTCCTGCACCTCCTCCCCCATATCCTCCTCCCCATTCACTTCTCCCCCATCCACTCCTCTCCCATCTCCTCCTCCCTTATCCCCTTCTCTTTAGGATTCTCTTCAGAATGGGGACTGCCTCAGTGAATATCAACCAAGGATGACATATCAAGTTGCAGTAAGACTAGGCACCTCTTTTTCTAAGGCTAGAAAAGACATTCTATAAGAGGAATCAGTCCCAAAGGCAGGTAACAGAGTCACAGACTGCCCCTGTTCCCACTGTTAGGGGTCCCACAAGAAGATCAAGTTACACTTCTCTAATGTATGTGTGGAAGATCTAGGTCAGTCCATGAAGGCTCCCTGGTTGGTGGTTCAGTCTCTAGAATTTCTATCTTTTAATTTTTGGTAAGTGGTGAATAGAATATGTTCTACTTTTATCATTGACATAAGCCTCTGCTTAGTGTTTGAATTGCACTTCATTTTGCATTGTGAAATATTTTAAACAAAGGCAGGTATTTCTACACCACCCAGGTCAATTCCATGATAGCTTTTGCTTTTTTCTTTCTCAGTTAGCTCTACAGTATGAAACCCACCCCAACTTCTCCTATACCAGCCCACTCTTTTGTCCATGCTTGTGTCCATTTTGCAGGCCCTGTACGAGATGTGCAAGGGTGTTTCCTCTGTCTAGATGTGAGAATGCAATCTACTTTGTCTCCTTGATCTTCTCTTGCTTCCTTCTGTTAGCAACACACAAACACACGCATGCACACATACATACACCTGAACACATGTGGAAGGATGAATTGGATGGAAGCTTCCTTTGAATCATTATCATCATAGCCTATTCATTGCTGTATCTGCTTCATATTTTCTTCATTCACACCACATGGACGACACAAATAAATAACTCAGTATCATGCCCTGACTTCTAGTTAGAGAACTTTATTTTGTTTTGTTTTGTCTTTTTTTTTTTGGAACTGATGAATATGTATATTTGTAAATGTATACAAATATAATTGAGAGTAGGAATGTTTTTATTCCTTTTCTATCTGTGAGTACTGAAACACTGTAGTACCAATGAAAATTAACAGTTTTGCATGAGACTTCTATTGTCTAGATAAAAGAATCAAAGCTAAGTACTATATGCTCAATATTTTCAAATTTGTATAAAGCCATGTCTGAAAAAAATCTATGGCAAAAAGTACCATTTTCTAAGTTTTTCTGTGTATTAGATATATAGTTTAAATTAAACTGTGGTATATAAGTGAAATGAATTTTACAAATATATCAGGCTACCAATTTTTATACTTTAAGAGGCAAGATACACAAGAAATGAATTGATTAGTCAAATATAGCAAATGGATAAGCTGCACATGATAGCACACATCTGTGTGTCAAACACTCTGGACCCTAGGCAGAAATTTTCCACATTTGACTACATAGTGAAACTATATTTCATTTATTTATTTATTTTGGTTTTTCGAGAGAGGGTTTCTCTGTGTAGCCCTGGCTGTCCTGGAACTCACTCTGTAGACCAGGCTGGCCTCGAACTCAGAAAACCTCCTGCCTCTGCCTCCCAAATTCGGGGATTAAAGGTGTGTGCCACCACTGCCCAGTGAAACTGTATTTAAATTAATCAGACACCACTAACTGGGTAAAGAATAATTTACCATGACCTGTTCAAATATAAAACAGGGAACTAAAACTCACAGAAACTAGACCAAACCCATTGAGTTGGAGTTAAAAGAGAAAAGCAGGCAGGCAGAAATGTTAATAAACAAACGCATATAAGTAAGAAATATATCATGTCACAACTACCAGTTGTAATTTACTCTATCCTAACTGTGGGGTAGACATTATTTGTGTGTGTGTGTGTGTGTGTGTCTACAATCCTGAAAGAAAATGGAAGCATGAAAATATTGTCTTAGTCATAGTCATGAGTCAAAAAACATCTAGATATTCAAGGATGGAGCTGACACTTAACTTTTTGTCTCTTTCATGCCATAATGAATGTCAGTTACCAACCAAAGCATACGAAACAAGATGGGTATAGGCATGGGGTAGACATGCTGCCTTTCTATGCAGGCTTCTGTTGCCCTCGAGGATACCTCAAGGTGGTAATGGGCTCAGTAATATGATATAGTAGTTTTACCATTTTGATTTTAAGCAAGTAACATAAAGTTGGGACAACAAGCACATAATCAAGACCCTCAGGATGACATAGTCTCTACCAGAAAAGCTGCCTAAGACTGTCTGACTAGGTGTTTCAGTTTTCAAATTCCACAGTCTCAAGAGCCAGAGTTCATGGGCCCAAAACACAGTATTTTTAAAGCTACAAGGGCTTTAAATTATCTAGTTTGAGGAATCTCCGGGATGAGGACTATTTGACAAATATAGTTTGTCATGCTTTGATGATTTTAGAACAAAGACAACATTTTCTTTGTAATGGTTCTCAGATGCGTGATGCTTTCTCCTGGCTGACACCTGTGAAATAGCTAAATGGCAGTGCTTCCTAGTTCTCATTCTTTTGTGTTTGGCAAGATAATGGATACACTGTTCTGAGGCACTGACAGAGCACACAGTCAACTTCAACATCATCTTCAAAGATGTAGTGCCATTGCTCAAAACTATCAGAAAATAATCTCACCATTATGGGCTCATCTGAGCTGAATGAGAATCTGAGCATCGTACTCAAATACTATAAAAAATATTTGAACCCTTTGGAATTAAATTTGGAAATAATGTAGACTATTAACAATAAGTCAAATTAGCAAATATTTCAAAGAGAATGTAATTTTATTTCTCTAAAACTTTTTGTGCTATTTCCTTTGGATTTTATGTTTCTTAAATTTGTTTATGTCGATTTTTTTCTCCTGCCTGGATAGCTTTTTCTTCCAATATTCAAATACAAAATTCCTACTAGAAGCAAATACTCATTTATTTTTCCACTCTCTCTGCAGCAGTCTTGCATTGTTGGCTTTCATATAAAGCTCCTTGCTAGTTATTCAGCTATGCTCCACACAGCTAGCTATTCACAATCAGGACAAATCCCTCAATTCAATTTTATTCAATGCAACTCAATTCAAAACAGCCCATTCCAACGAAGCACAACACATTCGAATACATGTTGATGCCAATTTTAATCCTGTCCTGTTTTTCCTTCCTTCCTTTTTAATTTTATTGTTTAGATGATCTGGTAATTTGGTCAATCACTGAGCTTTCCTTTCTTTGGAAGATAGATATTTAGAGTTGGATGTCACTCTCGACTCTTTCCAGATTTTTACATCTTATTTATTGCATTTTTTTACTTTTTATTCTAGGTTTTAATATTTATTGATTATTTCCAGAAGTCACTCTTTCTTTTATATATTCAGTGAATTTCCAGGTTGATTTCCAATGCTCATATCTTTTGTTACAGTAATAGAATCATGTGATGATAACATTTATCTACAATGAACTTTGTTACAGTGTATGTTATGTCTCTTGGCTTTTATTTCATGTTTAAAGAAAAAAAATCTGTTATACCCTTCACATCTCTGTGAACACTTCTAGTCATTTTAACCTTAAGACTCTTTTTGTCTATTTGTTTGCTTTTTTGTTTTTGTTTTGGGGAGGGGGAGTTTCCTCTGTAAACTAAAATATTCTATTCAACATCATCAACATATTCATTATGTCAACTGGTCCCCCTCTTTCTATTGTTGGGATCAGAATTACTCCTTTCTTTTGTTGTTGTTGTTGTTGTTGTTGTTTTGTTGTTGTTTTGTTTTGTTTTTTAAATAACCAATAAACTATCTAGATAATCACTGAAATTCCTCTGGACTCTGTTTTAGTTACCTTTCTGTTGACATGATAAAATTCTGTAAGCAAAGGCATCTTAAGAGTTTGTTTTGGCTTACAGTTCCAAGGGCCTGGGTGTTCATGATGGCAGGAGAAGCGTGGCAGCAGAACCGGAAGCTAAGAGATCACATCTCCATTGCACACAGGAAGCAGAGTGAGTGAGAAGGAAGTGACACAAGGTAACAAATTCTCAAAGTACGTCTCCAGTACTATGGTGTGTTGGGAGCAACCTTACTTTGAATGTTAACTGCCTTGTCAGCCATAAGTGCTTACTGGTGCAAAGTCTTGGCCTCAGTGGAAAAGGACTAGCCCAGCTGAGAACCAATAGCTATAGATCTTGTGGTTTGGTGCTTAGCAACCCATTCTGTTCTTTTCTTCCTGCTGAACTTTTTACCCAGCCAACATCCAGTTCTTGAGAACAGGTGCATTCCCCAGAGACAAAACAACCCCTACCCCACCTTCCCCCACCCCACCTCATATCCTGCTTCTGTGAGTATATAACCTGTGAGGGAACTATAAAAATTTGTCAGCTTGATCAGACTTCCTGACTTGATATCCATTCTTTGTATCTCTTGTCCCCCCATTCTCTTCCAGGTGGTCCCCCAGTCCCCATTGATTGTCCCGGGGGGTGGGACAACTGGCACCTAATGTGGGGCCCTCAGGGGTCACAGAAGAGAGAATGCCTTCATCATTGGAGGGTAGGTCTACCCGCTGATCTCCAGAAGCGCCCGAGAGCGGCTTCGGTTCGGCATGACACCACAGTCCCCCCAGCCTGCAATAATTTCAGGAGGAGGTAGGATTCCAATAGGCTGCCCCTGAGGTCTCACAACCCCAGCTAGCACAATAAAGATGAGTTTGGCCACCACACCTATGGTGAAGGGAGCAGCCATGATGGTGCCCTGGGCAAAGATAAAAATCTGTATCTTGAAGTAAGGTTCGCTTGATGGAATTATCGCAGCCAGGTTTGACTGACCATCGAACCAAAATCGACAAAAGTAGTAGTAGTAGGTTACTACTCTGGGTGTTGGGCACATTATCTTCTGGGGCTCTGTGTAAATCTAGCTGGTATTCGAGACCCCAAGGGGCCACCGCTCCCTGTGTTAGTCTATAAAGATCAGGGGTAAGGCTGGCCGGCCACCAAATAATTTGTGGAAGTCTTGGAAGTGGCCCAGACAACATCATTTCTCTCGGAGAGGACCACCCAATTGTAATTCCAAGGGATGTGTCTATTGTTAGGAGATTTTGGTGGAGGCAGTTGAAGGGTGGTGGTTATTCTGGTCAGCCACAGGATCATGAGTATCCTCGCCTAGACCAGCATCTGAAAAAGATATGAGATTTGCCTCATGAGGAGACGGCCGCTCCATTCTGGACACAGGCAGGTTAACAGTTTTTACTAGCCTCTCTGGTAACCATCTTGGGCCAGCATTCTCTTTGTCATAGATGCAAGCAGACCTTGGTCCCCAAATAAGGTCAGGAATGGTGCCTACTGCAAAGGTCCATGTTATAAAATTCCATAACTTGCCCAAACAGTGCTACCCTCTGGGGACCAAGTGTTCAAATACACGCGAGAGACATTTTTTAATCAAACTACAACAAAAGTATTTAAACATGATTTCATTTCCATTTTTAGTTAGTTTTTAACTCTGATATGGTTTCTAAAGACTATTAGAATTATTACTAATCCTATTGTGAATATTTTGTATAATGGGCACATATGCATATATTTGTAATTTATAAAAACTGATGCTTTATAAGCATATTTAAAGAAATTACCAAGTACCAATGGAATGGAAGATGATGATATTCCTATGTACCAGGCATTGCTTTACACAGAGCCTTCTCCCATCACTTCTTCTGTTAAATAAATGGTATCACTGTCAACTATTGATCTCAGCAATCATCTTTGATTTCTCTTAATATCTCATATACAGTCTTCACTGAAAAATACACAGAATCCAGAAACTTTTCACCTGGACTTTCTTCTACACAGTCTTTTACTCACCTATATTCAGGAGGCTCAGCAAAGTCCATCAGCAGCCAGAATGATGGCTCCAAACAGAAGTATAGTCCTGCCATTTCTATCCAATACTGCTTATACCTACTGAGGCACAGTTTCTCACAATGACTTGTGATATTCTACAGAATTTAGACTTAACTACTTCTCCATCCTTAGTTCCTTCGGTCCTTCCTCTTCTCTGCTTTTCTCCGCCCATAGACTTTCCAATCCTGAAATACCCTTGCACACTCTGGTTTTGGAGCCCTCCCACCGACTTCACCTGCCCCACAGAGGCAGAGAAGAGTGGCCTTCTTAAGTTTGTCTTGGACAGTACAATAGAGCATCATGTTAGTCAAATGCTCTCACATATCAACACTTCTAATTAATGATATGGCCTGGAAATGTAAATATTTCCCACTTTTTCCAGTTTTAGTAGGATAGAATCTGCAGTTTTTTTGTTTTGCTTCGTTTTTGTGTCAGTGGGGCCTTTACTTTCATTTTTCAATCATAATTAACTCTACAAGTTAATGTGTATAATGTTTCCATGGATGATGCAGGCATCATGCTTTGAATCAAGCACCTTCCACACTATTCTTTCTCTGTTCTGTCCCTTCTTTCTTTTCTGTTCCCGTATAGTCAGTCCATCTGCTATTTTTATGTCAATTGTGGTGTGTGTGTGTATGTGTGTGTGTGTGTGTGTGTGTGTGTGTGTGTATGTACGTGAGCTTCTACACATAAAAGAAAATGTGACACTATTATTCTGTGTCTGGCGAGTTTTATTTTGCAAGATAAGATCCAATTCTGTCTCTTTTCCTGACCATGAAATTTCAGTCTTCCTATAGCTCCACTGTGTGTACACTTTAACTCTTGTCCATTGAACCATTGACATAGAGAAAAAGCTGACATAAACATGGGTATGTAAGGTTCTATGTAGTAAGCTGACTTTTTATATGATAATTCTTTATTCTTTAAACTACATACTTACTTTCACTGTGGCTGGACAGGTTTATAATCCAGCAACAGTACATGGGATTCTTTTCTGTACATCTTCAGTAGCATTTGTTGTTTTTCTTTTTTTCATTTTCATAGTGGATATTCAGGCCAGGGTGAGAAGAAATCTCAGTGAAACTTAATATGCATTTCTCCAATGGCTAAAGACATTGACTATTACTGTTTGTTTGGTTTTGGTTTTTCGTTTGTTTTCTTTTATCATGTAAAAATCCAAACACTGGACCTGCTACACGCAGGGACTTCGACCTGCTAATGAGCAACAAGTGCGTCCTCCTTTGAGGAATGTCTTTTTAAACTATTTTCTCATTGGTTATTGAATTCCTCAGTCCTTTAATGTTAAGTTTTTACATTGCTCTGTGTTTCAGGTAGTCTCTGCCTGTCTCATGAACAGCTGACAATGCTCCTCCTTCTATAGGTAGCTTCACTTCCTTCCTATATTGCATATATATATA
>NW_022196915.1:91618274-91623093 GCF_008632895.1 Mastomys coucha | reverse complement strand
ATATATATATATATATATATATATATATATATATATGTAATCCTATTTGTTAATCTTAACTTTTCTCCCCTGAGCCTTTGAATAGCTATTTAGGAAGTTGTTGCCAATGGCAACATTCTGAAGACTCCCCTCCGTGCTTTCCTAGGGTAATTAGGAGTTTCTAGCTGTGTTTTAATGTCTGTGATGGACTTCATGTTGAATTGCCTACAAGCTGAGAGACCAAGATCTGTTTTACGTGGCCTGTAGGTTCCTAGTTGATGGAGAAGGGCCGTCATACCAAGAAAACATGTTTTTGGCAGCTGTGTCAGGAATCAAATAGTTGTCTGAGTGTGGTGTTATTCTGGGTCCTGTCTTCGAATCCACTGGTCTAGCTTTCATTTCTGTTTTCATTGCAATAGCAGGCTATCTTTGTTACTATCTTTCCCTGCCTAGCATGCTTTGAAGACAGGTACGACGATGCCTCCAACACTGCTATTTGTAACCCAGAATCGCTTTGGCTAGCTGTGGCCTCCCGTACACACTCGGCTTACGAACTTTCGGCTTGTTTTCACTAGTTCTGTGGAGACCGCTGCTGGCTTTTGGTGAAGGTCTCATGGAATCCGTAGGTGTCTCCTCTCAACACAGTGCTTTCTGTTTGCCCATTTGATACTCTGCTCTAATATTCAGAGGTTTACGGACGAGCTGCTAGTCATCTGATGAAACTCAAATGACATATACAAGTGTCATGAACATATTGGTATTGGCGGTAGATTGTCTAAGATAAAAACTATGCTTCAAGTAGAAGCAAGTTGTCTATTAAATTGATTCTGCCCTAGCTCACATAAATCCACGGGGCTGCCAACTTCCCTTAAACACAAAACAATACTACATCTGACAGATAACCACTTCAATAATCCCTCTATCTTTTAGACTGTACAGACAATGTAATAATTTCAATGACTCACTGTAGTGCATTTTGTTTCTGTAAGACTTTTTTTTTCTTCTTGGTATTTGACTGATGTGAAAGAAATAATGTAAACAGTGTAAAATAACGTGGTATAAGTGCACATAAGTTGCTCTAATTCTAAATTCCTGTCCCATTATGTCACTATGGCTACTCCATCTAAGATTTATATAGAAATCTCTATGTAAACTTTCCAAATTAAATTTTTTAATGGAATTTACTTTTACTTGTATTAATACATTATTTTCTTATATTATTTATTTCAAGTTAATTTACCTGTTATCCTAGAAAGTTAAACTATTAATAAATTTTTATTTATGAAAAATGTTTTCCTTTCCCCCTACCCCCCCTCCCCAGTTAAAACTGAATAGACAAGCAATATGCCAGGAAGCTTTTGCAGGTGCATGTACTTGGACTGCCCTCTAGTGGTCGCTTAGTCACTAACACCCAGTGAATTGGAACTAAGAGGTCTGGAAAAATCACGACTACAAAGGTTATCAGTATGCATGCATTTGGGGCAGAATCACCGCTTCATTTTAAATGATGTGTTTTTTTTTTTAAAAAAAAAGTCTCCAATTTTTGTTTGCTAACTAGAAGGAATTTGTAAACAATGTCCCCTGTTACATCTTCTTTGTGTATTTTATGGGCAATATTTACTTCTTCCCTTCTCCTTGTTTTAGAATTATACTAAGTAACATTTTATTTCCTTTCACCTCATGTTGTTAATAAGGATATGTTTGTATGCTCAGTGTACTAGTTTAAACTGTATTAAGAAACTTAAAATGTATTTCCTTTAGTTGCAGAGAACTTATCAACCATGCTATTTAATAAATAATAAACATTATATATAGCCATAGACATATTTGAAATGTAGGCAATAGGGGAAATTGCTGGGCTTTGTAAGGAGCATATAAAATAATCCTTCCCAAGAGTGTAACTCACATGAGTATTTTCTAAATGTACTCCTTAATAGAAATATTTCCTAAAGGGATAACTTCTGATCGATTGCTGAAGGGTGCAGTGATAATGAGGGTATAAAGGGACGCACTTAGCCCAACACAAGAGCTACAGAGTCTGCACTATACAGACATTATTCTTCCTATCCTAATACACTTTAGATTATATATATATGTGATATATATATATATATAACACAGCAAAAAATAGAAGCACAAGATAACTATGCTATGTAAAAAGATTCATGTACATATTTCAACATCACATCTTCTTGTTTTATTTTCTCTGGGTTTCAGATTTGAAACTACAAAGCTGTGTCCTTAAAAAAACTAATATGGAAAACCATCTGCTTATTTGATGAATTATATACCTTACATATATGTGTCGTTGAAATGAGCATATGGTGAGGTATGTCTTAGATACTGCCTAGATCCACTTAGATCCGGGCCTTTTTTTTTTTAATTTTATTTTTTTTAACAAATCACCATTATATAGCTCTGACCAAAGGCAAGTTATGATTACAAAACAAGTTTATTTTCAGGAAAGAATATACTGGGAAATGTTCTATAGTAGCATATTCTCAATTATTTATCAAGTATAGTAGGTTTCTCTACACTTCACGGTGCAGTGCTAGAAAAGGCCTTTAGAATTGTAGCACTATTATAAAGCCTGGTTGCTATCACCTGCCATTAGCATCACTGACTACAGACTGAAATGATAGGTTTTGGAGCTTGATAAAATTATGATTTAAGTAAAAGCGGTCATTCCCACTGTGACATTTAAATGCCAGTTCTTCACCTGAAACATCATGATAATACTGCAAAAGAGGTAAGAACTATAGAAACCTGGGGAAAGGAGGGCTTGTAGTGCTGGCTGAGTTCTCTCTGCTGTGTTGTTACTGAGGAGCATACCTACCAAGTGTTCCCATCACTGTCACCTGTTGACCACACCCATCGTTGAAGGAGGAGAAGCCCATTATAATCTGGAAATCTGAGGATACATTTTGTACTGTATAATTGCATAGAGTTTCTACATGTACATATACGTATATATGAAGACATATTAAAAATATCCACCACTTTTAGAATGTTTACTCACTCACTCCGTGCTCAGATTTCAGGTTCAGAAAGGCAGAACTCTGCATGACATTCGTTCTCCGTTTATAAGTGACTGTCTCCTCAGATGACATGAATTCAACATTGGGGAACTACAGCATACCAGAGTGTTGAGACAGTTTTATTCAGGTCACTGCCTAAAAGAAGATTGTTCATAAGGGAGAAAGTGCTCAAGTAGGAGAATGAAAAATAAGAATTTCATAAAATAAAGAGCCTCAGGGAAAAACTAGAGAAATCTCAGTCTCGTGGGAAGGGTTCATGGAAACTTACCTCAGAGTGTCAGAAGGCAGGGTGGTCTTCATGGCTGTCCAGCCTCACACTCATGTGCTTCATGAACCCAGGAAGCTATGAACTGTGGATACGGCCTGGCCCAAAGCCATAAACTTTTTGAAATTTGAACTTTTTATTTGTTTGAGAATTTCATACATGTGCACAGTGTGTTTTGATCGAACCCATTCCCTGTCCCCATTTTTTGTTCCTTACTTTCTTCCTAACTGTTGCTGGAGTGGAACTTTGTAGATGACAACAGTGTGTCACAATGTCAGAGGATGCCACACCTGGCGGAAAGAAGGAGGCAGGTAAGATCATATGAATCTTTTGCATTGCCAGTCCCAAAGGCTCGGGGAAGCTTCAGCATTGCCACTACATTACCATAGCCTTTCTTGGATGTGAAAATGTTCTCAGTTTTTGAAAAATCCCACTGCTGACTTAAAAACCAAATTGGTCACTGAAGGTTTTGAGGTGCTGTGATTTTGCCAATTAATTTGTGAAGGGCAGACATTTTGACAAATAGCCTCGCTTTTCCTATATTGCCTCATAAATATTCACTATGTTACAACTTAAACATAACTGCCTTCAAAATAGCCAAATCCATTGACAAAGTTAAAATAAGTCTGGTGATTTAAGAAAAAAAAAAAGAAATTCGATTCCCAGAAACATTTTCATGTGCATTGTAGTAAAAGGAGGTCTACCAGGGAGATGGGAGAGAGCTTGAAAATCCCCGCAGTCGAACATAAAGGGTTTCCCTTTAAAGCTTCCTGACACTATAACTAATCCTGAAGCTTGCCCTCCTGTTGTGATATTATATATTTGAATATCAGCAATATATTAAGTGTAGTGAATACTGAGTTAAAATTCTCTGGAAAATCTGAAACAAGTTTTATTTCAATATTGCTGTTTCCTTTTAAAGCACAGCACAGCACAGCAAGTCCCAGCACTCCTGTTTCCACTTTCCCAGTTACCAACATCTTCACTCAGCGTCTGCTCTTGGAAGTAATATGTAACAGAGCCTGTGTCTTATCCAGTTGTAATTGGAAAATCTATCCATCACCCAGGTGTGAGAGAGATTGGTCCCAAAGAGACAGCTGATGGACTGTGAGGAATCTACCCCACAGCTCTCTTTCCCGCGGACTGGCCCCTGGGGATGTTGTTCATATCCAGATGGAAGGAGTGTCTGTGCCTTCACAGGGCCCAGGGAATTCCTACTCTTCCTCCACATAGATATAATTCTTGCTGATTCCACTCTCATCAAGAGCACCAGATGCTGCAAGCCATGACCTTGGAAAGAACACCACTGATCGTTAGAACAAGAGTGGTAAACGAGATCCAGAAAGATGAACAAAACGAAAGAGGACAGAGCACACACAACAGAAACAGAGAGAAATAGAGCTGTAAAGAAAATTTAAGGGAGAGCATGGAGAAGAAGGAAAGGACATGGGTGTCATAGGGAAGATCCTTTGTCACACGTGTGCACCAGTTATCATAGGACTTGGATCTGCATATTTTCTAGTCTAAAAAACCATCT
>NW_022196915.1:91616671-91618264 GCF_008632895.1 Mastomys coucha | reverse complement strand
AAAAAAAAAAAAAAAATCTACAAACTTGAAGAATTCTAGTTAGGAAAATAGGTCTACAGGATTACTATTTTAAGAAAGTATAGTCCTCTCAGCAACTGAATAATACCCAGTCTCCCTACTTCTCTCTAATCCTATTGCCAGCAGCAGGATATTGATGATTTCTAAGCCAGCCTTCTCCCTCCTGTGTGAGGATAGTGCAGAGCAGCACGATTCCTAACCTCTTCGCTAACAGTGACTCTTCTGTTGTTCCAGAAACACTGACAGTTTCATCTTTCTCCTCTTTCCTCCCTGTGGGAGGAAAACATCTGTATGCCTTGGAGAAAGGGAGATATTAGAACAGAGCTGAGGCCTTTCAGCCTATTAACCAGTGTTTACTTTTTCTTGTTCCTTTTTTGTTCCTCTGTCCACTGCTCATTCTGAAGGATAGCCATGTTTTACAGAGTCTGTATCCTTTTGTAGTAATTAGTTAATTCAATGTTTAAACATCACATGTTTACCGAGACTCAATTTTATGTCAACTGATGTGTGCAGTCATTGGGATTTTAAAAATAAAAACAAATGGCCTTTCAAAAGACAGGAAAATAATCTAACACTAGTCTTCAACTCTGGTTTTCCCTTGTTCCAGAGACTTTTGAAACAGATAATATAAACATCATGAAAGAAACTATGTAAGCACTAGGAGCCCGCAGAGTGTCTTCTGGAAACTTTGAAGGAAAATATTATTTTAAGGGTACAAAAATGGAACAAGATATCCATTTTTTGTTGTTGTTTGAACAAACAGCAAAGTAGTGTTATTAACTATAGAATTCATGAAAACAGAAAAGGAAGGATGTGTAATAGTGAATGTGAGTGTGGGGAGAGAGAAGCTTGACAAGGGGAGTATCTATCAGCTGCTGGGTGGAGCCTCTCAGAGGACAGTTAACCTAGGTTCTTGACGGCCAGCATAACAGAATACCATGAATAGTGTTAAGGATCGGTGCTTGCTTGTGGGATGGGTCTCAAGTTGGGCTCTTTATTAGTTGGCCATCCCATGGTCTCTTCTCCATCTTTGTCCCTGCATTTCTTTTAGACAGGACAAATTTTGAGTCGAAAGTTTTGTGGGTGGGTTGGTGTTCTTGTTCCTCCACTGGGGGTCCTGCCTGGCTACAGGTCCATAACCCCATTGCTATGTGTTTCAGCTAAGATCAGCGGCATTGAATCCTGGAAGCCTGCCTCCCCCATCCTAGGTGTCTGGCAGGTCCTAGCGATCCCCACCACCTCCCCACCCCTGAAAGCTACACTTTCTTTATTTTTCTACTGACAGACAGACACCTTGGCAAAGGCTGGCCATTGTGAGTGTACTGCAATAAACACAGATGGACGAGTACCTTTATTGTTTGTCAACACAGTCCCTCAGGTATGTTCTTAGGTGAAGTATAGCTAGGTCATACACTAGCTCAATGTGAGGGTGGTTTTGTTTTGTTTTGTTTTTTAAAGAACTACCATAAAGATTTCCTTAGTGACTGGAATAATTAATATCCCAACCAACATTTCTTTTTTTTTTTTATTTTAGATATTTTCTTTATTTACATGCGAATTTCTCCATTCCCAGTT
>NW_022196915.1:91609434-91616142 GCF_008632895.1 Mastomys coucha | reverse complement strand
CTTTTAAGAAGGAATGAAATGTCTACCTTTTGGTCTTCCTTCTTCTTGAGTTCCTTGTGGAATGTGGCCAACCAACATTTCTACCAACAAGTAACTTACAACTGCCCACCCCCATCGTTCCCAACATAAGTGCTGCTTGTTTTATTATAATAGTCTTTCTGATTGAGATGAGATAACACCTGTGTAGTTTTAATTTGTATTTCCCTGGTGGCTATGTATGTTGTTGAGCATTTTTCCAGATGCTTATTGGCCATTTATATAATTTCTTTTGAGAACTCTGATTAATCCATTAATCACTTCTTATTGCATGGTTTTCTACTATTGTGTTTTTCAGTTACCTATCTTATGTACCACTTCTCTGCGAGATGTGTAGCACTCTGCAGGCTCCATGCTTGCTGAGCTGAGTCCTTTCCTCGCTGCTCAGAAACTTGTCAAATTCGTGCATTCCTATTTGGAAATGTGAGGTTTTATTTCTTGAGCTAATGGAGTATCCTAAAGAAAATGTCCCCATATTTTCTTCTAAGAGTCCCACAACTTTGCGACTTATAGGTTAAACACATTCTATGCTTTTGTATAGTGTATACTTTTATATTTTGCATATTAAAGTCTTCATTCTTCTAAATATAGTGATTCTCCAGCAGCATTTGTGGAAGGCACTGTCTTTTGTCCAGTGTGTTTTAATGTGTGGAGAGAACTCAGGTGCTGCATCTATGCAGGTTTCTTCTGACCCCTCTGTTCTGTTCTATTGCTCTGTGTTACCTTGTGTTGCTGTTACATTGTTCTTGTTGCTATGGCTCTGCAGCGTGACCTTAAATCTCAACATGCTTGGCTCTAACCAGATTGCTTTGGCTAGCCTAGGATTTTTTTGTGCTTTAATGTGATTTTTGCATGGATTTTTACTTTTCTATAGAATGCTATTGTAGCTTTGATGTAAATTGTTTTGTTCAGTAAATTACTTTGACTACAAGTCATGTTTACAATATTAATTCTGCCAATTCTTAAGCAAGGAGGAAAGGTGGTTTGTCTCTTCATTTTCTGGTACCCCTTTCAATTTCTTTCTTCAATGTTTAAATATTTTCATTGTAGAGGCTGTTCATTTCTTTGGTTAGCTTGCTTAGGTTTACTCCTATGTATTTTTTTAAAGTATGGTGAAAGGTATTGACTTTTTGACTTTACTCTGACAGACATAATGTCTGACAGACATTAGCAAAGGTCAGGCTGATCTATATTCTCACTGAGACTCTCTCCCCAAGTGATTCTATCAAGAAGGCAATTAAAAATAATCACAACAAATATTGTGGTGTGTTCTTAAATATTAGCTGTTAAATTTTGGGAATGGAACTATATTAAGCAGACAATACTAGTTATTAGCTTAAAGCAACAGACAGAAATAGAAGAGGGAAAAGTAAACAGAAGTGGAGAACCAAAAAGACAGAGGGTGAAGATACAGCAGCTTCGTCTGAAGTCAGGATCAGAAGGGAAACAAATGTAAAGAGAAACAGCAGACAACCAAGGATAACTGCGGCATACTTGAAAGGCCAAGGGAGCCAGAGACTCAGCCCCTGATTCGCTTGTGTGTGCGCCCCGGCACACACACACACACACACACACACACACACACACACACACACACACGCACGCACACATGAGAAAGGGGGAGAGAGAGAGAGAGAGACAGACAGAGACAGAGACAGAGACAGACAGAGAGACAGAGAGATGGACAAAAGGACAAAGAGAGAACAAAAGTGGTCCTCAGAAACTGAAATCAGAAGTGAAATAAGGGATGTACAGAGAAGAAATTGTGAGAACAACTGAGAGCACAGTCTCTGTACACTCTGGTCACTGTCATGAGGGTAAGTGAGTCTCTATGTACACTTGAGTTGAGCAGGTGCAGGACTGTCTCTGTGTGTTATCAGGACAGCCCTAGGCAGAAGGTTTAAGAGATTGAAATAAAATTTGGATTGTATAAGTCCAAACAAATTCTACACGTTAAATTCATAACATGTATGAATTTAACCATTTTTCTAATTTCTAATTAACAGCTATTTAATTGATTTAATATTAATTTTTAAACTTTGTAATAAACCAATTTCAAATTGTCACTCTTCCATTACCACAGGGTGCTTACATTTTCATAAGGCTATTAACACCCAGTCATGGAGTATAAAGAAACATCTACTGCATCGTCTACTCTATCAACATAACTTTGTATGCCTAAGAAAGATACTATAAAAGAAAAGGAGATAAGTAATTTAAATTATGTGCAGTGCTTAAACAGTGTTTAGGAATCTAGAATTTAGAAAATATGACTTTTTTCCCATCTTCAATACCTATAAATAAATTTCTGTGATAAGAAATTATATTTTATTACACTATATTTAAATATTTATGATATCATTGAGGATCGATTGAAACAGCTTGGATAAAATAAATCAGGTCTCTTCAGCCTGAGGCCATTAAAGCATTCAGTGCAAAAGGAAGTGAGATTGGCCTTCATGAATTCACCTCCGTGTATCTGCTGGAACGTCCTCTAGTCCTGTCTAAAGCGCTTTCCTGTGTGCTTCCTCTTGAGTCCTCTGCCAGATGTAATGTTATTCCTGAGGGAAGAAACCTGCCAGAGCTATTTCTCATTTAATTTGCAAGGACATCCTGTTTAGGTACTTATCAAAAGAACAAAATCGTTGATGCCAAATAGCATGAACTCTACTTTAGAACACTTCAAGGGCTGGATGGATGTAATAGCATATATCCAAAAGGAACTTTAACTTACTTCTTATGATTTAGTAAGTACCCACAAACTATGACTTTGAAGACTAATTATTTTAATATTTGTATTTGCTTTACATATTCCAAGGGCTTTTTAGTCTTGGAGATATTCATAAACCATCTAGAATAGTGACTAAATGCTTTAATTCACTAGAAAAAAGAAATATTTCTATTCAATCATATGATAAATTCAAACATTTATCTATTTTGAAAAAAATAATTCTTTAAGATAAAGCATTTATTTTAATTATAATTGCCATGATTAACAAGAAAACAAATAAATTGTACCCATTTTATAACATAATCATCAATGTTCAAATATATTATTTAATTCTATGTAATGTAATTTCCCAACAATGAAGACCATGCTAATTTTCAATGCCTCTACTGTGTGTCATATAAGATAAATGTAGGCGCATTCTGAAGATTTTTATGCCAAAAAAATGGAATTGTTTCTACTTTTATGGAATACTGGCTCTAAACTCTACTTTTAAAATATAATTTATATTAGCAACACTGTTACACATTGCTTGTTATGTGTGCTTGCTTTTTGAAGAAATTTCTACCAACTATATGACATCATGAATGTAACTGTAGTTAGGGTGGTAGCAAAATCACCCATGATGAGAGGAGTTGAAAGTTTATCAGGATTTGGAAGAGCAATGAAGTGAATATCACTAACAGAACATGCTATATCACGGTTTCAAAGAAGAGATCTGTTCTTGTCATCAAATCACCCGGGGGGCCTTGAAGCTCTTGCTCAGCTGCCCTCTGACCCAAGAGAAGCGACGAAGTCCTAAATCTCACTCATCTGGCAAGATCCACTTAGGGATTTACTGAGCAGCGTGTGACATATGCTGAGCGAAGATCTTCTACAACTATTTAGGAACAAAAAACAAGCTCAGGTTTTTAAAATGAAATCAAAATAGGATAGTAAGTTCCTTCATTTATTTTATTTTCACATGTAATGGTTTCCTTGGAATATCTTTTTTTTCTCCTTTTTTTAGCTTTTATGTTTATCTTTATTGAGAGAGATTTTTGTATGCAATATATTTTGATGTGTTTTCCCTTCTCCCCAACTTCTCCCAGGTCCTACCTACTCACCCAAATCCACTCACCCAAATCCACACCTTTTCTTGTTCTTTGTGATTAGAAAACAAACATGTATCTAAAAAAAGAAAGGAAGGAACAAAGGAAGTAACAAAGGAAGGAAGGAAGGAAGGAGGGAAGGAAGGAAGGAAGAAAGAAGGAAAGGAAGGAAAGAATGAAAGAGAAAACTAAGATGAAATAAAAGCAAACAAACTTAAATAGGGCAAACCAAATAAATAGGAAAAAAAAGAGCCAACGAAAAACAACAAGATTAAAGATAAAGACACAGACACACACATTCTCACACACAGAAATCGTATAAAGATACAAAATCAGAAACCATGCTATATACAAAAGACCTATAGGGTTAAAAAAATGGCCAGACAAACCATTTTGACACAAAAAAGATGACCTTGCCTTAGACTTCATTTTAATGACCCCTAAAATATTCTGTAGGAAGATGACAAATTAAGATAGAGTATTATATAGAGCTGTGGAGCCAGTTTCCCGACCTGCCTTTATTTATTCACAGAATGAAACTGCTATCGTTAGCCATCCTGGGCATCGTGGAGTACGTTCCTATCAGTTGGCGCTTTGTACGCCTCACCAAAGGCCAGATGTTTGCAGTTGCTGCAGTTGTCTAAAATGCTGTTAATGACCAGTCCACTGGCAGCACATTGAACGAGCAAACTGACAGCCTGGGAAAGGCCCTAGGACTGAATATTCTCCCTGCTGCAGCACAATTGCTTTATTACTTACAGGGTAAAACTTAGAACCGAAAAGACTGGAGCAGAGCCACTTCTTGTTAGCATCAGAAATTACAAAGGATCATGTGTATTTTGTGATTACGCCTGCTCTTTGTGCACTAACTATAAAATGTTCGGGGTCATACATTTCCTCAACAACATCTATTTGTTTTAGAATGGAAGAATATAGGGAAAAAAATTAAAAATTCAATTTGTGAGAATGTAAGAAAAACCAGTATGAGAAAGGGTCCATGTCAGCGATATAAATAAGCACAGGGTTGCAGTTAAAACATTCATCAGCAAACAGTAACACAAACGTACTTTGAAATCTAGGAACAGCCAAAGAAATGTCCCCGAAGAAATCTTTAAGAAGTAGCCTTGTACAGAAAGTAGCAAGCTTTCAGTTAGGTTTCTATCGTTTAAGTTTGAAAAAGCTAAAGTGTGTATTTTATTTTTGTTTTATCATACATGATAGTAGGAAGTATGCCATTTGAATGACAGCTCAAAAATGGATAGAAAGCTGAAGTCACTTGTTTTTAATGACTCGCTAGGAAACGACATACTGCAACATCGACGACTAGACCAGTTTTAAGTGAACAGCATGCCGTGTGTTCTGTGCAGTATTTCTTATTTAGTCTAAGAATTATAGTGGAATATTTTGCTCACATGTCCTGAACTATTCATTTCCTGTTATTTGCTGGATGCAGAGGCCAAGGGCTTTTGGTTTCTTGCCTTTGTCATATATCTGCTCAAGATGCTATTTAAGATGACTTCGCTCCTCATGACCACAGGGTAAGTTACTACAGTTGTTTTCCCAAAAGACTGGTGGCAACACATGTGTTTAAATGCCTTCACTGTTGTCTTGAGAATTTTCAAATAGCTCGAGAGCAATCAAGTGGACTGCACACATGGAACCATAAGTTAGGGTTCTTTTTGGTTTTGTTTTGTTTTTTTTTTAAAGGAAAGACATCACTAACTATCAATTACAAATTGCTTTGACTTAAATGTTTATTAAAGTTATATTTCATAACCACATTTAGGCTTGGATAAAATTTATTTGACTTCATATCCTTTCCAAAATCTGTCACATCAATGCTTCTATTAACAATGCAACATTTCAGTGTATGTGAGCATGAACTTTAACTAGACTTCTCAGACTGCCTGCATGACCTCCTTCTCTATCTTGCTTTGATAAGCATAGCTTACAAATGTATGATAGAGATTAGCTTCCTGCTCAGAATAGAAGTAATTTATACCCATATATTATTCAGTAATATCGTATATATACTTTGATCAGCTACAATGAAGCAATATTCCAAAGTTTTCCTGCACAATGAATTTATCTGGATTTTTACTTAAGAAATACACTTTGGTTTGAATTTAAGAAAACTTATCTTTATGGATGTAATACAATCATTTGCCACTCAGTGTGAAATACGCAGAGACATCATTCATTAATTCCATAGCAACCTCAGCTTTCTTTCAGAGCCCATTACTCATTTGAGAGTTTGAACTTCATGTTTTGAAAACTGTTAAATTTCATTGGCCCATTAATTAGCTGGCTAGTTCAGCCTAGTTCTTTATGTATTCTATATACTAACCTCCTGTGTGATGTACAACTAGGGTAGATTTGTTTTCCCCTTCTGCATGTCTTCTCTTTACTGAATATGTTTGGGTAAGTAAGATTTTTAGTTTATGCAATCCTGTTTGGTTTTACTTCCTGAGCTACTGGGATAATTTTTAGAATCTCATTGTTGATGTGTGGATCTTGAAATATTTTCATGTGGTTTCCCTTAATACATTCAGAATTTTAGGTCTTATATCAAATCTTCCATCCATTTGTAGCTTATTTGTTTTTGAGTCCAGGTATCTATGTAGTCCTGGAACTCACTATACAGACTAGACGAGCCTTGAACCTGAAGGCAGACATTCGCCTACCTTTGCCTAATGAGTGCTCAAATTAAGTGCATGTGCCACCATATCAGGGTTTAATTCACTCTAATTGATATTTGTACAGATTGAGATAAGAATTTAGTGTCCTGGGAGTAACTGGGACCAGCGGGACTAGGCACACAGGAACTCCACCAGCCCAGTGACTCTGGTTCCT
>NW_022196915.1:91602944-91606886 GCF_008632895.1 Mastomys coucha | reverse complement strand
CAAAAAGACTTTATATATATATATATATATATATATATATATATATACTCATGTTCATTTAAGAAAATACTATTAGTGATGTATTATTTTTAAGTATATAGTTAATGTTTGGAGTTATTTAAAATTTATATTAAGAAAAATGTATTTTCACTATTGCTGTAGACGAGCATCTACATAAGACTGTTGAATTGATTGTTGTTTTATATCAAACAACTTTTATAATATTTATTTTATTGTTATAATATTTTATAAATTTTAAGGAATATGACAAAAAAGATATTGTAGGTATTGAAGGGGGGGAGGAGCAGTGGTACAAAAGAGAAACAAGAATGTGATTCAATTATATTTAATTGAAATATATTTTTAAATGTTAACAAATTCAGATAAATTGAAATCATGTAACTTTTCTCATCATAATGCAATAAAAGTTTTTTTTTTTTAAAAAAAGAAAAAAAAAGAATTTAGTGTCCTGCTAGAGGTGGATATCACATTTTAGCATTTTTCATTAAGAGGGACTTTTACTCAATTTATGTTTTGGGCATAATCGTCAAAGAAAAAATCAGGTGACTGTAACTTGTGTGGCTTACTTCTGGGTCTTCTAGTCCACCCACCTGACTGACATATGTATCTGTTTTGTGTCAATATCAAGCCATCTCCCTAAATTAGTTATTCTTCCTTTATTCTCATGGCTCATAAATTTGTTTTTTAATGATGCCCCATATATCTTCTATGTTATGTTTGTACTGTCTTATCTCACATTTATTGTGGTCTGAGTATTCTCATTCATCTATCTTGTCTTCAAGATCTGATATTCTATCTTCTGTTTGATTCCATCTTCTACTTGATCCATTTTATTGATGAAGGCGTCTACTTACTTTTTATGTGACTTAATAGTTTTTATTTCTATAATTTTAATGATGCATATTTTTAATATTTCCTTCTCATATTTTTCCTTCATGTCCTCATATGCAGGGAACCCAGATAATATGAATGAAATAAGAATCTGTAAAAGTTTGTATATCTCTATAAACACAGAATTAGGGGAGGGGTCCATGGAATAGTATATTTTAGACACAATCGGGTCAATCTCTATGTTCAGATTGAGAGAACAATGCAAACTACAGAAGCAACCACAGATATATATATATATATATATGTGTGTGTGTGTGTGTGTGTGTGTGTATGCCTACCATTTACATCCCAGACCATTAATTATTTAAAATCCATTAATATTGTGAGGGGGTGAATGGGATAAAATCAATATATTGTGCATAAAGATATGAGCAACTAGGAAGGAGTGGAGGGTCAAGAAACAAAACCAGAGAACAGGAAAGTAAGGAGAGACGAAAACTTGGGACTCTGGTGTAGGTGGAGAGTCAAGATTATTAAAGCTACAGGAACAGTGAGACAATAAAACATGTTTGTAGGTATACATTTTTGCAACCTACTTTTAATAAGGGTTCAACCTCTCATCTAGCCCACCACCCAGCAGAGGTAGTGGAAGAGAAAGGTTATTAGGATATGGGGGAAGTGTTCAGCAATAGTTCTTTGGGGATGAGCTTGATCATCTTGGGCAGGAATTCCGTCCTGTTGTAAACACCAAACACAAATTAGCAGCTGCAGACCAGTCCTCTGGGCAGACAGACACCAGGCATGAACCAGCAGCTACAGTCCAGTTCTTACAGCAAGCAGACACCAAGCAGCTGTAGCTCAATCCTGAAGAAACCACCAGGCTCACCAACCGGCCTGAGGTGAGGCCACCGAAGTAGCAAGCTGCTACAGGAACCTCATGAGCAGTTCTTGAGTTTCTCTCAAGTTGAGCTCAACAATGCTATGTAAGGCAAACCAATAAACACATGCTTGTCTTTAGTGAAGAATAGCAATGTGGAGCAAACCAAACAAAGCTCAGTGGTCATCTTCCACTGTCTGTGGGGTCATATTTGTATCCCTTCATCAAGAGTCCTTTCACGTAGATGCTCCAACATGTAATAAGGACACATGCGCCACCATGTTCATAGCAGCTTTATTTATAATAGCCAGAAACTGGAAACAACCCAGATGTCCCTCAACAGAGGAGTGGATACAGAAATTGTGGTACATCTACACAATGGAGTACTACTCAGCTATTAAAAACAATGAATTTGTTAAATTCTTAGGGAAATGGATGGATCTGGAGGATATCATCCTGAGTGAGGTAACCCAATCACAAAAGAACAAACACGGTATGCACTCTCTGATAAATGGTTATTAGCACAGAAGTTCAGAATACAGGAAGAACAACCCACAAACCACAAGAAACTCAAGAAGAGGGAAGACCAAAAGGTGGACATTTCATTCCTTCTTAAAAGGGGGAACCAAATACCCACGGAAGGAGTTGCAGAGATTAACTATGGAGCAGAGACTGAAGGATGGGCAAGCCAGCCTAATATAGCTATCTCCTGAGAGGCTCTGACAGTACCTGACTAATACAGATGTAGAGGCTCACAGCCACCCATTGAACTGAGTACAGGGTCCCCAATGAAGGAGTTAAAGAAAGGACCAAAGGAGCTGAAGGTTTTGGAGCCCCTTAGGATGAACAACAATATGAATTAACTAGTACCCTCAGAGCTCCCAGGGACTCAACCACCAACCAAGGGCTATACATGGTGGGACTGATTGTTCTGGCAGCATGTGTATACTAGAAGATTGCAAAGTTGATCATCAATGGGAGGAGAGGTCCTTGGCCCTGTGAAGGTTCTGTGCCCCAGTGTAGGGGAATGCCAGGGCCAATAAGTAGGAGAGAGTGGGGTGGCAAGCATGGGGAGAGGGGAGGCAACAGGGGTTTGTTCTTGTTGTTTTTGTTTGTTTTTTTGTTTTTTGGAGGGGAAACTGGGAAAGGAGAAATCATGTGACATGTAAATAAAGAAGATATCTAATTAAAAAAAGAAAAAAAAAAGAACTCTAAGCAACTGTTCTTCCTATGAATTACATCAGTTTCCTGCGTTTGTTTGTATCCAGCATTCAAACGTGTGTGTCCATCACATCTTTCAGAATCTGAGATAGCACTGAAATTCCAAGGGGACAAAGTCATAGTGGTGAAATGTCAGACAGCTTGCAGGAATTTGGGTCGATGCACCAAGAGAAAAAATATTTTTCTTTATACAAAATGATCTATGTTTCAAAATTAACAGGAAGGTCACCTAGTAAAGAAAATCAGGATATTTCACTTGTAACGTGCAATGATGATATTGAAAGCTTTGTTTCAGAGTGACAAGGCTTTGCATATTGATAAGAGCATGCTAATATTTACCATACTCAAGAGGAGAGATGTCCAATAGTCACAGTAAAATGATCTTATTTGTAGGGCCCTGTAGAAAATTAGAAGTTCCTGTGGTTAGAAGTGGCTAACGGGCATGTGTGTCAGCCAGCTTCTTACTGCTATGGCAAAAGGTCTTCAAATACCAACCTAAAAAAGAAAATGTACTTTGACTCCTGAATCCACTCTCAGTTCCCGATATGGGGCGTTATGATTGAGGGGCCTGCAGTAAGTAGATCACCATTGTGGGGAGCAGATGATGAGAGAAAACATTTCATGTCACAACAGAGAGAAAGCAGAAAAGGAAAGAAAGGTGATGCGCATAAATTCTTCTCTTCAATGGAATATCCCCAGCGCCATTTCAACTAGGCCCTTCTTCCTCAATTCCCCACTGCCTCCCAATAGCCCAGTAAGTCATATATGCATAACTATACCAGCCCATTCAGAAGATCAGGCCTCTCGTGAGCCTGTCACTTTCCAAACCTCTGTCTCTGAACAGTACTGCACAGGGTACCAACCAAAGTTTAAGAGACCAGCTGTAAGAGCAGACATGCCTTTTCTTTTCTTTTCTTTTCTTTTTATTTTCTTTATTTACATGTAAATTTCTCCATTCCCAGTTTCCCCTCCAAAAAAACAAACAAACAAAA